>NW_028073934.1:0-1044 GCF_014824575.4 Sturnira hondurensis | reverse complement strand
GACATGCATTTCTGCTCCTCCTCCAAGGACATTGATGGCCAGTGAGATGCCCCTATCTACCAGACCTGTCCTCCACACCAGGTTTCCTGGAGTTACTGTGGAACTAGGGAGGGGAAGTCACTGAGAGGGGCTGTTTCTGGGGAACTGACCACTCCCCTGCTGTGCTGTATGAAGAACTGGTGGGAACCTAGATTGTGTTTGGGAACACAAAGATGTAAACACTACACTTTCCATCATGTGAGTTAAGTGATATTTCTAAAATTATTTGTTTATTAGGTCCTGTTAGGTGATATTGCTAATGGTATTTTTTATTGTGAAGTTAATTTTGTAGATTTTAATTGATGCATAGAAAGTTAAGTTAGCTTGGAATAGTAGCTTTTACACTGTACAGTATATATGAAGCTGGGTAATGACTTTATGTGAGGGTTGGCACCTGCCTCAGTTTGGAGACATGGGACACAGGCCTGTGGACAGCACTGAAGGTTTTAAGCAGTGCCTGTCTGAGGGGAGACTGTCCACTGGGTGGAGTTTTTCAGTGGAAAGCAGGACGGCCGACTTCTGCTGACTTTGTACCTTTTGTTTCTGAAATGTCTCTATAAAATTGTCTTTACAAGTCTCTTTCATTTTTAATAAAATTCTGCCAAATATTGGTTGTACTTGGTCTCAGTTTTTGAGCATTTCCAGTCATTTTAAAAGCAGTGGTTTTTTCCTCACAGCTCATGTCACTCACCGTGAAACATGGTGAGTCTGGTAGGACAGATTGCCTCTTAGACCTGCAGAATCTCCAGCTCACCCATCTGGACAGCGTCAATTTGTGATTATTCAAGACGTGCTCTCCTGAGTCTGATGTAGCTGGAAATCAGGTTCGCTTGTATGCAGGATGACTGTGCTTTGGGTCCACATTGGGCTCAGTTAGTCACTTTGCATAGATGCTCATTCCTGACTCACATTCTGAGTAATTCAAAGGTTCTATGTGTGTCAGAAGGTGAAAGAGTGGGCGTTTGAAAGCTCCCCTGATGGTGGTAGAGGGCGGCTGTATTTGAC
>NW_028073933.1:0-886 GCF_014824575.4 Sturnira hondurensis | reverse complement strand
CCATTTTGGATTTCTGGCCTCCAGAACTGCGAGACAGGTGTCTGCTGTTCAAACCCCCGGACTGCGGTGCCGTGTTACAGCAGACAGCTGCAGGCGCTGTGCGGTGTGGCATCACCCCGAGCACAGGTGCGCTGCGGGAGGGGAGGGAGACCTTTACTTTTATCCCAGGCATCCCCTGGTGTTTCAACACTGTAAGTACGGGCAGTTACTATGCAATACACACTCTGAAAAGAGGAGATGCCTCTGCCTCCAGATCTTGTGACCTGCCAGCTAGCCAGCAGCTCGAACCACCTGCCAGGCCTACCGGGATGTCTGCACCAGGTCGGAGTTTGGATTGGAAGACCCCCAGCCAATTCTGAAACAATATGAAATTCTCCAGAATGCCCAGGGAGTGTCTGGTGCGTGGGCAAAGCAGCTAGACAGTTGGGGCTGTCGCACAGAAGTACGAGTCAGGGACGTTGCTATCGAACTGGGACCAGACCTGAGGAGTGACAACAGCGCCAGGCAATTCATGGTCACCGCCCCGTGAGTGGTGTGGAGGACAGAGCTCTCACATTCTAACACAGGGCTATCGAACTCATTGTCACTGGGGGCCACATCAGCCTTGCGGTTGCCTTGAAGGGCCGGATGTAATGTTAGGGCTGTATAAATGTAACTGCTCCTTATCAGTTAAGCGAGAGCCTGGCGCTGCCGCTGGGTAGAAACACAGTGCTGGACTGGATAGAACAAGGTGGAGGGCCGGATTTGGCCTGTGGGCTTTGTGTTTGCCACCTGTGTTCTTGGAGAACCAGGAAAGCATGCCGTGGCTGGGGCTGGTGGGACCGGAGGGGTACAGAGGACTGGGCTGGGTGGGAGGAGAGGGTGCAGTCCTCTTTTCTGACCTTTT
>NW_028073932.1:0-927 GCF_014824575.4 Sturnira hondurensis | reverse complement strand
AGGCAGAGTGCTCTGCTCCCAGCTGCAGGAGCCTGAGGGGAAACAATAGCCCCAACCCCAGGAGGCTCTCTGCCTTGGCCCTTTGCTATTAAGCTTGACTGCTGAGTCCTACACACCAAAGGAACAACCAAAGGAGTTACCAGAGACAGCAGATGACTGGCAAGGCTGGGGCACATTGGACTAGAGAAACGTGATGATAGACTGAGATTGGAAGCTTTGGAGAGACAACTGAGAAAGTAGCCACCAGGTTCCAGTGCTCAGCAAACACTCATATGCGGGAACCATGGTGCTCAGGCAGACCAGCAGCCTGAGGAAAAACAACAGCACACCAAGAGAAATTTCACCCTACCCTAAGGTGCTTCAACATCACTGCTGAGTGCAGAGCGACCAGATGAACAATTGCAGGAGACAGCCAGTGACAGCAGGTTGCTGACAGTATGGAGCAGGCTGCCTCAAGTCAGATGGGGGAGGTCAGATGGGGTCAAGATCTGACATCCCCAGAGGCAAATACTGAAAGACAAAGCAGTGGGAAATTCAAGAGGCAACCGAGATGAAAGCCACTGAGGTCCCCTTGACGATTTGTGGTATTTTCTTTCCTGCATAGCGTTATAACATTCATCTCTTGTCCAGCCAGTTTGTATATAACAAGTCACTAGATTTTATACGACACAATATTTCAATTCACATATTTTGTACCTCCCTTCTCTTAGCCCATTTTACCTCCCTCTTTCCTTGCAATATTTTTATTTCAAATTTGGTTCTCTCCCCACCTAAGGCCTCTTCCCATTCTACACTCTTACTGTTTCTCCCCTGTCCAGACACTCAAAATGAATTCTCTTCTCAAAGGTCATTTTGAATCTTTATGCCCGCCTCAAAAAATGCCTGCATTCTCTCTGAACCTTTAACAGAGTTTATCCTGGGTTGTTC
>NW_028073931.1:0-858 GCF_014824575.4 Sturnira hondurensis | reverse complement strand
ATCCTCTTTGTACTCTTCTCATTCATAGTAGCAAATAAAATCAATAAACATTAAGGGATGTTTAGTGGTTGGTATACACCAGAATTTTGGGATAGTGGGGGAAGACACTCATTTTAAATGAGGTGTGTGAGTTCCTAAGTCTCTACCTTGAGCACCCTCTGAAACCCTAAGATAATATAGCTACATTTTAAATAAACATATATGAAATCTTATACAAATAGGTCTCAGGATTTTAAGTTTCAGTTTTTGATCTGAGTTGCACAGTATACATGTAACTTTAAAATAAACATTAAAAGTCGGTATAACAGATATTTGAGGTTGTAGACATGTAATATACAAATATAATAAGTCTAGATTTTTAAAAGCTAATTTATGGTTAAGTTCTATTTCAGGCTGACTTAGGTTGAAGTGCTGACCTCCCAGCACCACACAGTGTGTCTTTATTTGGAGATAACAGTCTTTAGAAAGGTGATCAAATTATTGAGGCATTGGCGGGGGCCCTCATATAATTTGAGTTGTGTCATTATTAGAAGAAATTTTGACACAGTTAGATTTGCCAGGGATGCTCACGCACAGAGGAAAGGACAGAGTGAGGAGGTGGTCATCTGCAAGTCAAAGAGAGGCCTCAGAAGAAATCCAACCAGCCAACGCCCTAATTTTGGACTTCTGGCATCCAGAACTGAGAGCAAAGTAACTTTTTTACTTAAGCCACCCAATCGCTGGTAGTTTGTTCAGGCAGTTAGCATATGACTACAGCCTCTTTTTCAACATAGGCTAAATTTAATGGAAATCATTTCATATTCTCCAAATGTGTGGCTGTGTTTTACAGGTGTAGATATGTTTGTGCATGCAGACATG
>NW_028073930.1:0-2478 GCF_014824575.4 Sturnira hondurensis | reverse complement strand
TTTGTCTTTCTGAAACCTCCGATGAGACATCGCCTTAGCTCTTTCTAAGGTCATAGCCGTGAATCTTACATGTCCATCCTGGTATTGATCTTAGCCCAGAGGACGTTTCCCTCACTTTATACATCCTTCAAGTTGTACTTGAGATCTGAATAGATTATTCTTTCATTTACCTTTGTTTTATTTTATTACAGAACAAGGTAGATGATCTTCTACATTCTGTTTGGAAATATCCATCACTACCCCATCAAGTTAATAGGTATATTTCCCCATATTCCATATAACTCGAGGTGATGGTTTTACTAACTCTTCCACAAGTTCCTAAAATGTTTTTATTCCACAGTCTTGTAATAGTTTCTTTCCAGTCTTCCAAGTCTTGACCAATGAAGGACCTTGTAGCTTTCCCCACAGACTTCCTCGAGGCTTTGCATGCTTCTTCTTGGGCCCACAGCCAATGCCAAGTGTTTTAGGACTTTATTGTGTATAGTGTAGTATAGTTTGCTAGAGTATAGTACCATGTATAATCTATCATGTTTTATAGGGCTTTGCTTTCAAGTTCAAACGTTATGTTCACTTGTTACCGCTGCCCAACAAGCCACTCCAGTGCTGAGGGACACACTAAATGGTAAATAACCAATTTACCAGGATTATGGATTCGGTGGGCCAGTAATTTGGACTCACAACAAAGATGTAGCTAATTTTTTCTTCTCCATGTCTGGAGACTCAGCTGGTAAGACCTGATGTTTGGGGACAAAAACATCTGAGGTGTCTTGACTCACATGCCTGGCAATTGCCTAGGATCTCAGCTGGGTCTGTGAACCACAACACCTATACAAGGATAGACCCTGCTTGTGCCATGGAAATCTGAACTTCTTACTTGGCTCTAAAAGCAAGGATTCTAGAAGCTTCACTGACTTTAATAACCTAACAATCCAAATTACACAGTATGGCCCTAGATGGTATGGCTCAGTGTATATAGTGCAAACATGAGAAGCAAACAGTCACTAGTTCAATTCCCAGGCAGGGCACATGCCTGGGTTGTAAGCCAAGTCCCCAATAGGGGGCACATGAGAGGCAACCACACACTGATGTTTTTCTCTCTTCTTCTCTCCCTTACCCTCTCAAATTAAATAAACAAAATCTTTAAAAAAAAGAAATTACATAGCATTATTTCCACCATACTCTATTGGCCAAAGCAGACATATACTCAACCAGATCCAAGGAAAATGATATACACCCACTCTCTCAGTGGGAAGCGTGCCAAACTATCACTGCTGACGAGTACAAAGGGCGGACAATATTTTACATCTATCTGTGGAAAACACGTGTAACACATGAGCTTAGTGAAACCAACCAAGAGATAATCTCCTGGTTAGCAAATAAACCATGAAAATACACTCACACTTACTATTTTTTTCTTCCTGAAGCAATTGTAGAAAGTTATATCAAAAGGAAGTAGAAATTAATGAATCTCTGATATCAACCATTAATTATCCTCTATCTGTGTAGACATAGATTGATCCATCTATTGACCTTTATGTCTACTTATGTATGAACATTAAATGTACTAATATTTCTTAACAGTCATCTTCTTTTTGTGATTTACTCTAAGGAAAAAGACTGAGGAACAAAAAAGTATAATTCTGTATTTTAAAGATAGACTTAAATATATATAAACTGTGATATGTGTACAAAAACAAACTAAATGAAAATGATGAGGTGCTCATTAATGAATTTGGGAACATGACCACAGAATAAGACCAAAAAGCAGTAGGCGGAAGTGAAAGTGCTTTGAGTATTGTAAATAGTTTGGATCATGAGTATTTTTAAATCTTATTTTCTTTCAATGTTATTAAAATGTAAAGATAAAACATTTAATCTTGAGGGATTTCTGGAGATTTGTTGTTTTGGTTTTTTAAAAATATTTTATTTATTTATCTTTAGAGGGGAAGGAAAGGAGAGAGGAAGAGAGACATCAGTGTATGGTTGCTTCTCCTGCATGCCCTGCTGGGAACCGGCCCCTGCTGGGAACTGGCCTGCAACCCAGGCATGTGCCTTGACTGGGAATCGAACCACGATCGTCTGGTTCGCAGGCCCGCGTTCAATCCACTGAGCTATGCCAGCCAGGGCAATTTCTAGAGATTTGTAGCAAAGAATGTTGCTCACTCTTCAGGAGAAATATCAGAAACCTGTTCTCTCCCTCTGTATATATATTTTAAAAGTAACATTTTCATAAATAAATTCATGATTGCATTCCCATTGCTGTAAAGGGGAAAGTAACGTTCTTACCCTAAATTTTCAGCCCTTGTGATTGCCAGTGCCATCCACTGAGAGGTTCACAGGCAGGTGCCCTCCTGTCCTTTTAAATGCTCTCCCACAAAGTCAACATGGGGTCTTGTGGATTCCGGTACCTTAATAACTCTGGAATATAGATGCTGTTGTTTACACCCATTCCCAACGCTTTCTTCCCATCCTATATAC
>NW_028073929.1:0-33386 GCF_014824575.4 Sturnira hondurensis | reverse complement strand
AGAATCTAAAGAACTTGAGACACGTGAACATGAACAAAAAGGGGGGAAGAGTGGGGGAGGGGTGTGCAAGGTGGAGGGCAATGAAGGGGGAAATAGAACAACTTTAATGGTATAATCAATAAAATATATTTAAAAAAAGATATAGTATGTTCCTTGTGTTTATCTCCCCTAGGTTATAGATTGTTGTTAAATATTTATAACATTTATAAATAAAATATGTTGTATCCTAAAACAAGGTGGCTTCCACCCTAGTTTGGGGGGCTAGGGAATAAATCTGAGTGACAGCAACTGCTCTGGACACATTTCCTTGAATTTTCACACAAAGTGTCAAAGGACAAATGGGAGGAGTAGGGTGGCTGAATCACACACAACCTAGTTTTCCATCTTTTCTCCCCACCCCTGCACAGCTTGCACACAATCCCCATGCCTCCTGACACATTTCCATGGAGTAACCATGTGTCAGTTTGGAGCCTGAAAGGTGGGCTTCGGGCTGCATACAGCAAAACAGCACTGACCCTAACCCTCTGTCACTGAAGAAGGCACATCGGATTGCCATGAAATGACATTATTGTTGAGATGACTTTGAATCCATTTTATTTTTAAAACTCATTCTAAAACTAGATTTGAATCCTAGCTGCCTCTAGCACAGAACAGTTATTACTGACCAGTTCTTTATATTGTACTACTCCATGCTCTGTGCTTCATTGCCATCTACAAAATGGTATTAACTATAATACCTCCTGTGGTATTCTCCACCAATATGCATTCTCCCCTTTTTCTTCTTTTTGAAAAACTGTGCAATTACTGGCCCAGAATAAAGAATATGTTTGCCAACCTCTCTTGATGCTAGCTGTGTCTGTATCACTGGGTTATGAACAAGTAGGTGTAAGGGGCAGTGTACATGCCGCCTCTGAGATGGGAACTTGAAGGGCAAGGGCACATCCATGGTTGTCCCTCTGGACTTCTTGGTGACTAGAGTGTACACATGGTGGTTGGAACTAAGTATCTGTCTTGGACCTTCAGAAGGAAGTGGTATGTTGAAGAGAGCAGAGCAAAGAGATAGAAGGAACCTAGATGAGTTATGAGAATCGAGCTGTTTACCAGTTTGGAGAGCTTCCCCTTGTGGACATTGTTTACCTGGTGGGGGGTTGGGGTAGAGATAAAATTTTATCTACTTTAACCAAGGTTGTATTTTCTGTCACCACCAAACCCACTTCTGATGGATTTACTTAATTCTACCAAATTGCTCTAAGGATTAAAAGAGATAATGAATATAACATGCTTAGCTGTTTGTCTGGCATTAGGTAAGAAGGCGATAATTTTTTTTCCAAAGTCATGAGACAGGTAAGCTATTGGAACGTGGTTCTGAAATCCTGAAAGGTGTGGAAAGACCAGAAAACTAGTTTTCACCCTGGTCAACTTGACTAATTTTATTTATCTGAAGTTAGCAGTGATCAGAGTGATTTGATTGCTTCTAAATTTTGTGAACTGTTAGATCACATCTTTCTGAAACTTGGTTCCCTCGTATATAAAAATGAGAACATTTAAACTTACTTCACAGACTTTACAGAATTAAACAAAATAATGTCATACACTAGGTATATACTAGGTGCTTAATAAATGGCTGTAGTTATTACCTAGGTATGCTGATTAATTTTATGTGTGAACTTGGCTGGTCATGGTGCCCAGATATTTGGTCAAACATTTTTCTAGATGTTCCTGTGATGGTGTTTTTGGATCCGATTAACATTTAAATCAGGGGACTTTCAGTAGTAGAGCAGATTATTGTGTATAATTCTGATAGGGGAACTCAAGGGTTAAAGATTTTAGCCTTAGTTATAGGTGAGAGACTTAAGTGATTAATGCAGGTGTTAATCTGCTATACCAGGAACTGGAATGCATGACCTACATGACTCCTTAAGGTTGACAAACAATTCAACTTCTGTGCCCCAGTGGGTCTGCAAGTGATGGAGATGGTATCTGAGCATTTGTGTTCCAGGGAGAGAAGACCCGAGACACAGATAAAAAAATTGTTGATCAACAGGTAAAGAAGTAAGAGGAAAATCACTGCGGACTGCAACTCTTATCTGACGGTTTTTCTAAGCCCCTCCCCTACCTGTTAGAAATGCTGGCTTGAGATGCAATATTGAGATGGGTTTTGAGAGTACATAACCCTCCATCTTCTCAGATCGCCGGCATCTAAATAAAGCACCCATAAATATTCAATCCTTGTCTCCACTTATTGGTTCTGGTAGTGACAGGCAATGAGAATGCCGACATCTCCAGTTTCATTTCTGGTGACTCTGGTGGGATAACTTCAGGACTCCTCAGCAAGTCTGAGTATTTGGTAGGTGACTCATTAGCATTGTGATTCTGAGCTTATATCTGCAGTGTCTCCCATCAGGGTGGCTGATTCCTCAGTTAATGACAACCATGTGCAGGAGTGTCAGCTTTGTTCAGGATGGCCCTAATTCCCCGGGATGTCAGGTAGCATAGACGTCTGTGAAAGGTGAGGCTGGGATTGTAGACAAGGAAGCTCACAGAACATCTACCAGTAATCTCTTGACTCAAAATGTCTCCCTGCAGCGACTCTGTAGATCCACTCAGAATTATGTTGGCACCTTCTGTATAGTAGGGAGCACAAGGTGAAAGCAAGAGACATCCCTCCCTTCACAGAGAACTCCTAGTACTTTGAGATATAAAGTATGTCACATGAAATTAAGAAAAAACAGAGCAGAGTGGCTCATCATAAGGCTACTGGGCCCATGACCCAGAGTGGAAGGATAGAAGAAAGAAGCCGCTATTCATTCTCTGCAGGAAGACTTAGCAGGCTCATTAAGTAGATCAAGGAACCCTACCTCATCATGAAGGAAATGTGGCTCCATGGGATCAGTTCTCTGGCACTGCACCCAGGAAAAGTAAGAATGGGGGACCCAATGGGAATCGAGAATCAGTCTCAGGGCCATGCATATTACCTCCCTTGTGTCTCTACGTCACCTAGGGCTAAGTTTATTCCCCAACTCCTCATTCCTGGGTATTACAACATCTGGTCTGTAGACTCACACAGTCTGGATATCAGGCCCTCTCCAGAACCAAGTGGCAATGTAATTCAGTGGGCAATGCAAGCAAGTGGATCAAGGATCCCAACTTCTAAAGTCATTGTCCATGTCCCTCTCCTCGGCTGGCTCTAATTCACTCACCTCCAAAAGAAAGCTTATGCTAAATTTTCTCTGTGGTCCCACAGAGCCCAATTACTTCAATTCGGACCTCTGAACTGCAGTATTTCCAACTGGGGTGGCTGATTCCTCAGGTAGTGACAACCATGTGCAGGCGTGTAGACAGTGTTCAGGATGCACCCCAATTCCCTGCGCTGTCAGGGGCCATACACATCTGTGAAAAGTGAGGCTGTGGATTGGAAACAAGCACGCTTATGCATGTGGACCGATAATCTCTTGGGCCCCAATACCCACATATTTTGAATTAGTTTTCCCTCCTCTTTGGGAGCCCCATAAGTTTTCCCGATTCTACCTCTGCTCTGAGACAGGCAACTTGGGGGCTCTTCTGAGCTCAGCTCCCACTATTCCCTTTCTCAATGCCTATTCCTCCACTCTCAGCCCCACAGGACACACACAGCCCCCCAGCTGACTTAGAGCAATAGGAGTGTGGCCTAGAAGGTGGGAAAGTGGTGAGCCTAAGATGCCTTCTGTGTTTCTGAGAGGTATGGTCAGGTGTCTTTGATTCAGAGATGGAAAAGCAAAAACAGGGCTGGCAGCAAGAAAAGGTCAAGAGTGAATGGAACTTGCTCCCTCAAAATGCCATTGAAATGGGCAAAGTGAGGGGGCAGGACCAGAGACAAAGTGAGGAGAGTGTGAGGCTGTCATTGACCTGATATTAGAGACTTGGGGGTGGGGCTTTTTGATCCTGTCTTGTTTCTCATCCCATTATTACATGGGGACTTTTCCTTTTAGGAAAATTTTCCTCCCACCTCCTGCCATTTGTTTCCCTTTGAGCATCATGAGTCCTAATGCTTCCTCACCCATCTCCCCAGAAGCCTTTGGCTCACACTAATGATGCTTGGTGAGCAATGTGTAGATGCAGTGTGTAGGCAGCTGTGCCAGTCTGCCTGGCTAGGGAGAGTTTCGTTTGGGAGCTGATGTGCTTTTGTCCTAGGCTTCTGCTGTCAACCATGTGCAGTAGTGTAGGCATTGTTTGGGATTCACCCTGATTCCCTGGGGTGTCTGGGGCCCAGACCTCTGTGAAACTTAAGGGTGTGGACTGCAAACAAGCAAGCTCGTGGATTATCTACTGTTAACTTCTTGAGCCAAAACGACCTTCTGGAATGTCCCACTGGAATCCATACTGACTTTGGTCAGCACCCTTCTGGACACTATTGGCATAAATGTGAAAGCAAGAGATGCCCCTCCCTCCTCAGTGATATCTCCGAGTACTTTGTGCTACAAAGTACCTTGCATGAAATTACAACAAAGAAAGAATACAGAGCAGAGTGCTGCAGTATAAAGGTGCTGGGCCCATGACCCAGAGTGGAAGGACAGAAGGAAGAAGCCATTGCTGATTCTCTGGGGCAAGACTTTGCGGGAAATCTAATTAAGTAGCTCAAGGAGCCCTATGTCATCATGAAGGGAACCCGGCTCAGTGGATTCGGTAACCTGGCACTGCTACCAAGAAAATCACTAGTGATGGGACCCAAAGGGAATCAAGTGTCAGTGTCCATTTAATGTGCCTCCCTTGGGTCTCTTTGTTGCCCAGGGCTTAGCTCTGTGTGTCCCTAAGCTGAATGTAAGAATGTAAGCTGTGTCCCTAATGCAGTCTTTGACTGCAGAGCATTGGCATGTGAGTTTATGTATCTTCTGGAAAAGGAAACAAAGACTCATGGAGGGTAAGTAACTTGCCCAAGTTCACTGCTAACCTCCAGCAAGGCCAGAACTGAAATTCAGGCTGTAAGACCTGGCCCCAGATGTGACAAAAGAGCATCCTATCGAGTTGCCTCTCTCAGCACCAATGAGAGAGAAGAAAAACGTGGGGATCAGCAGACTTGCTATGCCAGAGACTGCTGCACCCCAGCTCAGTCCCATAAACCCAGGAAAGTGAGAGAGAAAGGAGCTCAGGAATCATGCAGTTCAGTGTCACAGTTGATAGCTAAAGAATCTTTGTCCCAGAGAAGAAAAGTGACTTGTTCAAGGTCACCCAGCTAATTAGTGGCAACATCTAGATTTGAGGGGAGATCAGCAGAGCCTGGTGCACTGCAGCCTCCTACCCTCCCCAGCAGCGATTGCAGTCCTCCTTCTTGGCCCCCAGCACATGTTATTGTACTGTGCCTGAGGCCCATCCTTTTAGAAAAGAAACTTCGGCCCACAGGGTGGCTAATTTTCCCTTTTAAGCCAAGTGGAATTTCTCTGGTGGCATTTTATTAGGAGCATCCTCAAGATTTCTTAAGTGTATAAGACTATCTCAGGCACAGAGATGAGTTATGAAACAATTCACCTCTCCCGTGGACATAGTTCTCACTCTAAAGGAAGATGAGAAAGCAGGCAAATACAGCATTTGCAGGAGGGTAAGCCAAGACTGCTGTTCCCTTTTGATCCAGCTCAAGTCATCCTAAAGAGTGAAATTCCAAGTTTCAGGGTCTACTTGTAGCCAGATCATCATGCTACTCCTGCTCAAGACCCTTTGATTATTCCCTATGCCTTCCAAATTAAGTCACAAACCCTTAACTGATTACCCAAGGCTCCCTGTGCTCTTGTTTAAATCTACCTCTGGTGCTAATGTCCACTCAGTCCTCTTCAGGCACTCAGTCTGCCTCCAGCTGCTCAGATCCAACAGAAATAGCTGCCCCTCTTTCTGGCCCCAAACATGTTATCCCTCTGTTGACAAGTCACTTTCAACCCAAATACAGATACTGCGTCTTCTCTTCCCTCTGGGGCAAGCTGTCTACTTTTGTTATCCTCACCTGGCAGAAAGCCCAGCATAGGTCAAGTCTTAATACAGACTGAATAAATGAATTAGTGTTTGCTTGGAAAGATTACATATATCTTCCCCTCCATGTCTGGGTACACTTGACTACAACTGCAGAGAAAAGAGATAATGTCTTGAGATTTTCTCAACAGAATGTCAGCATAAAGCTCAAATGAGATGGCAAGTTGCAGAAAGTGTGACACTGCTTTATTCATAGAACTTTTTCTCTGAAATGAGGAGCACATTGCATTCGGAGTAGAGAAGATGCTATTGGCTATCTTCGTGGTTTGTGTGTACTCTTTAACCTGGGTTCATGGCCAGGAAACAAAAGACCCTCTTTGACTGCATAATTTTACTCCCTCCCTTAATTGCTTTCAATAGGTAAAATATGGTTTTCATTCCTTTCACCACTAATGTTTATGTTCCTGAACAAAAATAACTTGCCTTTAAATATTGCTCCTAAAGATTGTTAATATTGCCCTGAAAGGCTGTTAAAGATCCCCTCCCCCTCACCCATTCCACTTATTTGTAATCAGGGTCCTGAGTGTTGCTAATGGAGGCTCCCTCCATCCCCTATCCTCTGTGATGAATATTCTTAGGTGGTGGGTCTAGTTATGCTAAACACCAGTAATATCAGTGCCTTTTAGCCTTATAATGAGGATCCTAAAGCTGGAAGGATTATCTGTGTGTACCATTGCTCTAGGCAAGGATGTGCAGCAACATCCCAGGAACGTAAAGATCACCCAGTACCATCACCACTGGAAAGTAAGAATTGCGATTATAGTTTACATGTCTTTTTATTCTCCCTCTTAATCAGTAACAGCATCCAGCAGGGTAGGTTACCCCCTAGAGCACAACTGGAAATGTTAAATGGCTCATCCTAGAGCACTCAGGCTTGGCAGGGCCAAGATTAAATGTAAATCCAATGCCTTGCCTCTATGCTGTGATGAACATCAACTAGTGTTTTATGGAAGTCCAAATTCTTGGCAATGTGGAGAAAAAGCAACTATAACCCTCCTTGACATTCTAACCTAGCTAGCAATCTTCAGCCCAGAGGAAATCTTCCAACAGTCCAAGACAGATAGGTACACATGCATACCTATAAATGTACACATTCACCGATCAACCATACCCTTAAATCTGAAGCCAGAATCCAGAAAAAAAATTCTCAGGGTAACAGTTATGATCTGGGTTTGTCTCCATCCTCCCAAATATCTCTGATTCTACCATAACCAAACCCTGAATCCTAGGGCCTTCCTTCTGCTAATTTGATTCTGCATACACAGTCTCCAGGAACTTCCACCACCCACCACCTTCCGATAGGTACTGATCTCTAAACTTGTGCAGTGATTCGTGTTTTCCATGTCGTCTGCACTTGCACTAGCCAGGTCTGTCTAATAAATACATTTCTGATTTCACTGGCTTCTACCATTTCAGCCCCAAAAGTTACAGTACTTTTCAATGCTTGTTGCCACCACAAGCATTGAAAGACAGTTGATCCCCACCCCACCCCCAAGTGTTTTAATTCATTTGCATGCCCTCTTCTTGGCTTCTATCTGACCCTGGCAGCAGCTCTTCACAGCCACTCATTAGGATATTGAAACATAGAGGGATGAGAATGAAGGACAAGCCTCAACTGCCTTCTCAGTTTTAAACAGACTGCACTTGCCAGGACTTCCTGCTCTAAGACTGGAGGGAGGTGGTACCAGAGAAAAGAGGTTCTGCCCAATGAGGTCAGGGCAGGGCTGTTGGCAGCTTCAGTTGGTTCTACTGGGACGGGCCAGTGGCAGTTGGTAGTTAGTTCTGATTCTGAGCTGAGGATGCTGGGATGGATTTCCAAGTGGTCCTCACATCATGAGCCTAGTTTGTGCTCAGGGGAGCAGACTAGCAGGGAGAAGAGATATTTACAAGTAATGCCATAACCTCTGGTTATTTTTGAGCTTCCATATGCTTCCCAAACACTTTAGCCAAAGTGCTAAGCAACCCAACTTTCCATCTCTTCCTCGTTTCTTCACAGTAGAGGTGCTTGCTGATAAAGCGGTAGCTGAAAAGTGGGAAAGATAAAGGGTTATAAAAACTGTCCCAGCTATTCCACAAAAAGTTCTGTTGGAATTAGGTTATGATCTCTGAATCTCAGCTGGGTTTGTTGGCAAGGGTCTGTGCCCTCGCTAACTTATTGGCTCAAGAATTGGTAGAGGAGGTATTTATAAATGCTTGATGCTTCTTGGATGGATAAAAAACCAAGTAAATAAAATTTTGTCTGACAGAAAAAATTGCCTTTACCAGCACAGAAGTTAACAAAGCCCCCGCATCCTCAAGCCCCACACGCGGGAAAAATGGCAGTCTGTCAGCCCCAGGGAAGAGTGGGCAAGATGAAGCAAGTCCTAAACAAGTCCTTGACAGGGAATTTCCCTCCTCCTCTTGTTGCTCTCGATTTCACTGTGGCACTAAAAATCCCATCATGGTCAGTCATCAAAAGAGCAAGAGTAGACTGGAGTCATGTGAGTTCTTTGTATATTTTGGAGACCAAAGTATATAGATTGTAGGTCTCATGAGCTTGCTGCTATTGACTCAGTAATGTCACCCAGAGAGCTGTGTGCCAGATTGGGTCTAGATCTGTGAAGTGGGACTTTACTCATTACTGTCCCGTCATGTGCAAAAAAGGGGTTGCACTAGATGCTCCCTAAAACACCTTCAAGTTTGTTTGTTTGTTTGTTACATTAGGCAGGACATGATTACATAGATGGGGGCTTCTTAAAATTCAAAATGTATGACTTATAATGAGCTTCATTGGGGAACCTTCCAGGAACAGACACATGCTGATGGTCAGGAGGCAGAGCTTACTGGGAGGGAGAGTAAATCTTTGTTCTTCTCTTCCCACAGCCCTTTACTCTGCTCTGAAGCAAATAGCTCACATGAGCCTCCAGGAATCCCTAGACGTTGCTCATTACAGGCAGGGAATACAATCACTCCCTCTTTTACAAAAGAAGATACTGAAGCTAAGACAACACAATACTCAAGATTTTACAGCTACAAACTGGCTGAGCAGGACTGAAGCTCAGGCTTCCAGTTCCAACACCAGTGGCCCTCTTTGGTTGCACTGATTACTTCTCAAAGGCACCCAGGCACTTGAGGGGAACCAAACTGAGGTGGATGAGCCAGAACAAGGGTTTAGAAAGAGGTGGGGAGGGTCATGTAGCTTGTGGTGTGAGGGCCAGGATAGTGATGTGGGAGCCAGGGAAGGAGAAAAAGGAGAGGTCAGTTTGATCCTAGTTGTTCATACCATTGCTAGAATGTCTGAACATATGATGTGAAAACCCTCTTCATTCTGGAATGAGAAAAGGAAAGATTTAAATCTGAAGCTAATGCTAGCTAAGTCTCTGGGTTCAAGGCTTCTCCTGGCTCACTGCTCAGGGTTTTAGAGGCTGAAGGCCCTTCACAGTTGCTAGGCTACCCTCTTCTTGCTTTTATGCTTCCAACCCAGCCTTTCACTTCTTCCCTCCCCCGAGACCTGCCCCCATCCTTGGTCCCCTCTCTGCCCAGCCCATGCTCACTGTGGGGTCAGGCTTGCTGAGTCGGGCAACGTAGTTGATGGCAGAGTTTCCCTCTGGCTGGGAGAGGTAGTTATGCTGGCTCAGCAACTTGATGAACTGTAATAGAACCTTTCGCATCTGTGGGGTTATAAACCATTACAAGACAAGACAGGAAGGCATGTCAGTGACTGCCACTATGACCCTTCATCTAACAGATGAGGACACAGAGAGCACAGAGAAACAAAGCAGGTGAGGGGCTCAGATCTCCTGACACCAAGCCCAGTGCGACTCTTCAGTGGGCTCAGGGTGATGACAGAGCACCAGCCACTGAGCCTGACCACTTCTGTACTTTGCCCTGAAGTTCTAAATCATTCCCTGCCACATTCCTAGCAACTCTAAGCACTTAGCTTGTCCGCACTTAATTTCCTTAGAGGTATATGAAAATTAATGGAAATGTTGGGTAGGGGGAGAATCCAAGGGTTCCCGGGAAAGGTCCCATATCTTATTGCTGGATAAGATAGGTTGGTAATATCCCATAGGGTAATATCACATATTCGAGACTTCCTAGAAAAAGCTAGGGATCAATCCCACAAGTCCAAAGGGCCAGGCCGCAGGATTTCAAGATCTCCATTAAACTCCTGAGGAGTTAGACTTTTCCTTTAGGGACGATGACATTATTGTCCATTTGGCACCTAAAGCACTGCTCCCCTGTCCCCCTGTCCTGTGTTAACCTGAGCTAGAAGCAGTGTCTGCTGTCTCCAACCCTGCCTGCACAGCATGTTAAAATGTGGTTTCTCACATGGGATTGAGTCACTGATTTGAAAGATGAGATAGCAGAAAACACGCAATCACAACAGCAAAAAGAAAACAGAATCCAAAAAAATGAAGATAGTTTAAGGAGACTCTGGGATAACTTCAAGCATACAACTATTCACATCATGGGCTGCTGGGAAGGAGACAAGAGTGTGAGGAGTTGAAAACCTCTTTGAAAAAATAATACAGGAAAACATCCCTAAGCTGGTAAAGAAAATAGACATACAAGTCGAGGAAGTGCAGAGTCCCAAATAAAATCAACCCTAAGAGGCCCACTAAGAAATATCATAATTAAAAAGCCAAAGGCTAAAGGCAAAGACAGAATTTTAGAAGCAATAAGATAAAAGCAATTACTTACCTACTACTTATGGGGAGCACCCATAAGACACTTCACTCATTTCCTAACAGAAATGTTGCAGTCTAGGAGTGATTATCAAGAAATAGTCAAAGTGATGAAAATCAAGGACCTATGACCAAGATTTCCTTACCTAGCAAAGCTATCATTTAGAATCAGAGGACAGATAAAGAGCTTCACAGACAAGAAAGAGCTAAAGGAGTTCATCAGTGTCAAACCAGTAGTGCAAGAAATGCTGCCCTGGTTGGTATGGCTAAGCAGTTGGAGTATCCTCCTGTAAACTGAAAGGTCACTCGTTCATTTCCAGTTAGGGCACCTGGCTAGGTTGTGGGTTTGGCCCCCAGTCAGGGCATGCATGAGAGAAAACTGATTGATGTTTCCACATCAATGTTTCTCTCCCTCTCTGGATCCCTCCTTTCCCCTCTCTAAAATCAATAAGTATGTCCTCAGGGGAGGACTAAAAAAATGTTAGAGGATTTTCTTTAAGAAGAGGAGAAAGAAAAGAAGATGTAAAATATGAATAATAATAGTGTCAGGTCCAGACTGAGGCATAGATAAACATGGCTTGCCTCCACATCCAACTTTCCACTAAAATATGGAACCAGCATTGGTCAGAACCATGAGAAATCAAGGTGAATGGAAGTTTGACAACTACAGAATTAAAGGACCCACATCCATCCACACTGATAGGAGGGGCACAGACGTGGAATGGGTGGGACCCACATCCACATGTGGTGGATATGAATTCAGGAGGGATATCAAAGGAGCAAGGAGTCCCAGCCCAACAACCAGGCTCCCCAGCCCAGAGTTGCAGTGCCAGAAAGATAAGTTCCCTTTACTTCTGGCTGCAATAAAGGGGCAAGGATTGCATCACAGGAAGAAACTCCGAGAGTCCCAAGCAGGTGACCTTAAAGAACCCACACACAAACTTCCTCAGACTCACTCCCTCTGACCTCCAGCACCAGGGTACCCCTTAAAAGGCAATAGTGGCATACCCGTTGGAATTGTTGTGTCTGGCATTAAGGCAGGAGCTAGGAGTAAGCTTTCTTCCAGACAGAAGAGCAGGGAGAGGACATTCTCCCCTTTCTTTCTTTATTTATTCCTTTATTATTTATTTTTCATCCTTTTTTCTCTTTCAGCTTATGTAGTTTCTATTGCTATGTCCCCAAATTAACCAATGTTTTTGTTTTGCAATGTCTGATCTCTCACTAATCACATCCAGTGTGTTTTTGCTTCCAAGGCAAGCAGTCAATCCATTGGCCACACCACCCCAGGCATCCAGTGTTTTTTATCACACATATTCTAGTTTTTATGTCTACAAGTTCAATGTGGATATTTTAAAAATATTTTTACCAGTTTCTACTTATTTGCTTAATTTTTCCACTACTTTTAAACCAATAGAATCTGTTATATTATCTGTTTTTGTTTTATTGTCCTCATCTGCTCCTTATGACATCTGTGTGAGTTCCGGGTCACTTTTCATTGAATTTTCTCCTAATGACAGGTCATATTTTCCTGCTTCTTTCTATGCCTGGTGATTTTTTAATTTACTGCCACTCATTGTAAGGTACCTTATTCAGTGTGGATAGTTTTGAATTCCTATAAATATTCTCGTTGTTTTCTGGAACAGAGGTAAAGTTACTTGGAAATAACTTCATCATTTTAGGTCTTGCTTTTATGATTTGTTAAGGAGGACTGGAAGAGCAGTCAGCCTGCTGTGAATTTCGATTCCTACCCCTCCAAGTACTCTACCCTAGTGCCCTCTAAATCATGAGCTTTTCAAGCTGGTTTGTAGGAATAGGTATTACTCTCGGCCCAGTGTGCGTTGTCTGCTGTTCTTTCGAGTCTTGGTCCTTTTCCTTACTTGGGACCATTTCCCCACACACACGCACTGTTTAGTATTCCACCCAGCACACTCTAGCTACTGTGGTCTCCCTGGACTGGCACTGCGATCTCCTCAACTCAGGAAATTCATCAGCCTGAGTTTTATTCCCCTCTGCAACTGCCTGGAAACTCTATTAAGAAAGTAAGCCTAGGCAGTTATAGAGCTTAACAATGTCTCTGTCTCTCAGGGATCAGTGTTCTTTGTTACTTGATGTTCACTGTCTTGAGAGACATTGCGTCATATAGTTTGCCTGGTGTTTTAGTTGTTTCAGAGAAGGGAGTAACTCTAGCCTCAGTTACTCCACCTGTGCCAGAACAGAAACCCCTCCACTGGATTCTGAATATTTAATGTGTCTTCCACTTTGGTTTGACTGATGAGCTCCTAAGTTTGGGCCAGCTTCCCTAAGCACAGCCAGTTAGTACTACCTACAGACTGACAAATATCTTGCTTTTTAATCACTATCCCCTGGAGCCACTGAGAAGGAGGAAGTAGCCAAAACACTTCCACTGTCCTCCAAAATGTACGGTAGAATCTCTACTGGACCAATCTGCAGACTAGCAGTTAGGTTACAAATTTCATCCTCCAACTGGCTAATTGATCACACAGAGCAAACCTCTGGTCCAGATTCATAGACTTTACCCCTAGGTGACATGTAGATATGGGACAGGAGAGCAACTAAAGAAGACACTGGCTGGTCTACTACCAAAGAACACTCAGAGCACATATGTGAGAAAGGTCAAGTCTTCACATACCAAGGACAGTGCATTTGCGGTAGTAGAGCAATGGCAGACCACAAACTGTGATTCCTGGAAACTTGAAGCTACTGGGTGCTGCACTAAGTGAAAAATTCCCCTCGTGGAAATTTACAAATACATATCAAACTTGCTGAGGAACCATGGACAATGTGCCCCTTAGAGGCCTACTCTTGAGGACATAACTGACCAACATCTCCAGCCTCTGTACTGTAAAATCCATCACTGCATCAAAACTGAGGCTATAGGTGGAAGAAAGCAAAGGGGGTGGGTGGGAACGGGACAACTGAAATAGAATAACAATAAACAAATTTTAAAGTAGATTGAAAAAGAATCTGAAGCCACATTACCACAGGTTTCTCCCAGCCAATGACTGAGTATGGCAGGCGCACTGAGGCAGGCCTGCTCAGGAGAGATGTGGGACTCTTCTGATGGGTGCCACTGGCCCAGTGACTCCCTGTTGGCATTGCTGACACTTTCTTAGAACTGCACTATAATCTAAGACTTGGCTCTCTTCTTCCCTGCTCACCATTCTTCCTTCCTTCCCCTTCTCCTTATCAAGGGTCTGACCTGCTACTAACTCTGATGACTCCCCCAGCCTCCTCTGGCTCCTTCCCTCATTTTACTGATTGGTGTCCCTCCAATAAGCCTCTTATACCTAAATTCCTTTGTTGGTATATGTTTCTTGGAAGACTAGACTAAACCACATGCTGCAGGCTCTGATTAGTCCCAGAGTTAAGAAATTTGTTTAATTGTAAAAGATGCATTTTCCATCCATTGTACTACATAACACACTGTCTTTCTGTGGAAAACCCATTAGGAGTTGGGGGAACTTGGTTTGAGAAATGTCACTCAACTGGAAGAAGGGCCAAAACAACCATCAGAAAATTTGGGTTCTAGTTCTTGATCCTCCACACATAAAAATATCTAATGTTTGAATAGCATTTCCATCACAGGCAGAAGTTTGATATGGCCCTCCAAATTCCAGGCCCATGGTGTGCACCTACCTTTTCCTGGGCTTTCAATCAAGCACTAACTAAGTGTTGATGGGAAGGGATTATTGTCCATGTAAAATCCCACACAGAGTGACTTAAAGATAGGGAGATTATCCAGGTGGGTTTGTCTTGAGCCCTTGAAATCTGAGTCCAGAAGTCAGTGACAGGGAAGTCAGAGACTTTCAAAGAATGAGCTGAGTGCCAGTAAAACCTTAGTTGAAAACCAGGCTTCAGGCTGGATTTGGCCTGTGGGCCATGCTTTGCCAACTCCAGGATTAACGACTCCATAAACAGGAAATGCATGAGCTAGTTCAACTTCCTGCTTTCCCCTCCCCAATCACCTGGGAAATGTAGAAAGGCGTCACTTTTGTGGACATCAAAGTCTTTAACCACCGGATTAAGCGGTTCACTTGGTTCCTGAGTGTGGGTGGTGACATGAGATAGAACGCCTGGCCAAATATCACCAGAACTTGCTCCGTCACCTGTGCTCAAGGAGACACAACAAACTTGCCTCAGAAAAGGGATGAAGGCAGGACAAGCTCTCAGGGGTTTTGCCTTATTCATTTTTTTTTATCACCAGGGCCTACACAGGGCCTGGCCAGTAAGTGATCAGGACATGTAAACTGCACATTTAACAGAGAAGTGAATGGACAATGAAGTATATTTTGACCCTACCCTTTCCTGGAGAATGGTAAAGAAGCCTGGGGAGAACCACCCTGCTCTCCTGGAAGAGCCTGGTGAGTCAGCCTTCCACCAGCAAGTGGACAAACACTGTCATGCTCTACCTTTGGCTCAAGGCTTCCTCCTTCAGCCCATCTGCCCAACCCCTGCCATCTCCCACTCCCACCTTGTCCTCCTTCTTCAAAGACCATCGGTTCCAGGTAACCAGGAAAGTGCATTTGGCCCTGAAGGCCAACTCATTGTCAAAGATGGCCAACACTTTCTTATGCCCAGTGCACAGATGTTCCCGGGCACAGGAGAGCAATCCATTGAGTGCTGTAAGGGGAGCAGGGAGTTAGAGCCTTATCACCTTTCCCTTCCCACAAGGGGGAGCATATATACCTGTAAGTAACATCGTCTCCTTCTCAGCCCTAAAAGGGCTTCCAGGGTGCTGTGCTGAGAAAGACCAAAACATCCACTTCTCCAACGACCTTTCTTTCAGACCATACTTAGTGCACCCAGCATGGACAGGGAGAGTGAAAGAGTAGCCTGTCCACACCAACAGCATCTCTAAGAAGCTTGCCCCGGCCCCAACAGGCCAGGAAAGGTCATGTGGAGAAAAGCATCTCCTCACACAAGGCCTGCTCTCAGCCATCCTCTGCCCCTTCCATAGCCTTCTGGGACCCACAGGCAGAGGCACCCAGATTCTTCGTGACCTTCCCTCCTCCCTCCCTGATTCTAACAAAGCCTTCCTTGGACCCTCCTGATCCTCACCATGACACATCGCCAACATTTCATTCTCCTCATGGGCCATCTTCAGAAGTAAAACAAGACATTGCCATATATGCCCATTTAAGAAGCAGAACCTGGGAGGGAGAGTACAAGAAAAATGTTCCTATCCCAGGGAGAGAAGACTCCCAGCCTTACTGTAGAGAACCTTATTGATTAGGGGACAGGAGCCTTGGGTCCTGATCCCAGCTCTGCCTCCAGAGAGTCTGGACAACCCAGAACAAATCTCTGAATTTATCCTCCTTTCAGCTTCCTCAGCTGCTAAATAGGACTACACTTTCTAACATGACCACCTCACAGAGCTGCTGGGGAAACAGAGGTCAGTGATGGATGTTAGCACACACCCTACACACACACACACACACACACACACCCTACACACACACAGTCCCTTCCAAGGACCCTTAAGGGGAAAAAGAGCTGTGTTGCCTGAAGCTCTTCTCACTGATCTGAAGTGAGAACGTTCGGCCTGGTTAGGGTGAGAGACACATTTCCAGCTTCTGTCACTGTGTCCCCTAAGCTTGCTATGTAGCCCAACCCATAAGCCTTCTCATTTTGAACCTAATGCCTACAAGGCCAGCTGACTTCTCCCAACTGATCTCTACACACAATTCCAAGTGGTAAGGAAATGGCATGTCCTGTCCGTTGCCAGGCAACTTAATTTTTTTTTCACACTTTGTGACTGAAGGAGGTGGGTGGAAAAGGTAAGAGAGCCAATGCCATCACCAACAGCCACCAGGTGGAGACTGTATGGTGATTCTCTGCCTCATCCTACTGCACAATTACCTCCAAAACCTCTAATCACATTCAAAACTTCAGGACCCTCCAAGCAAAGCACTTCTCACTTCTCTTTTGCCCCCACCCACCACCCTCGAGTGGTGCCCTCAAACTTTCTGCCCAAGTCTAACCTCCAGCCCCGCAGGGTCCCGTGCCCTCATGTGCCCTCCTGTGCCATTCCTAGTCTCCAGGAACTCCCTCCTGAGTTCCCATCAGCCCTACAGGGATCCTAGTTTGCCCCCATGCCCTGTAAACACACACCCATGCCTGGAGGATAAAGCTATCCTCTAAACTCCATGCAGCACCCCACAGCCTACTCCCTGTTTTCTTCTCAGACCAACTCTTCCACCACAGGCAGCAGTACCTCGGGAGCGGACGAGCTCCCCAACCACAACCAGGAGGCTTCTTGGGGGCAGACAGTGGTCGTATTCTCTGTGCCACAGCTTCTTGTATACCATTTGTGGGTTCTTGGACCCCACACCTTTTAGAGATGTAATGCACAACTGCTCTAGTTTTGCTCCTGGCTTCTGGAAAGAGAACGACTCAACTGTACCAAAGTTCATATCCAACAGGAGTCCCGGGGCTTCTGAGAATTGACTTTGATTGATAAGTGACTCTCCTCTATCTAAAGGGCAGACACTAAGTCACCTCATCCCACCACTTCATTCAGCATACAACTTTCCCATGATGGAGGACATGGGCAAATTGTCTGCAAAGTCTCTGGCTTGTGTGTTGGGGTGGGAGAGGGAATTGGCACATCCAGAGCACAGAGTTTTCCCTGTGGCTGCAAGTGACCCATAGAAAGGTGGTTAGATGGTGGAAGCCAATTTGAAAAGTCCCTGATAGGCCAGGGGTCTTGATCAGGAAGCAGGCATGCCAAGGAAGGCCAAGACACTGAAAGACACCTTGTATATGGGCAGGTAGCCAATAACATAAGAAACCAGACTTACCCAGTGTCAGGAAAATTATGTACATAGGTATGTGGACAGATGAATAGGTAGAGGTTATGAATGTTCAGTCCAAAGTTGGGCTACCAGACAAGTGCGTGGATTAAGTCACTTAGTAAATCGATTGAAGTGATTAGTTGAGTTGCAGTAACAAACGTGACTGCCTAAGATATCTCAGGAACAGGTTTAGGGCACAGTGGACAAACAAGATCAGGCTTTGGAGCCAAAAGCCTAAATCCTTCCTGGCCTTTGCATCCCATTTCTCCCACACTACCCCTCTACTTCTTTACTTCATCGTCTACATCACAGTTCTTGAAACACATTCGTGATATCAGATATAGGCTCTAGTAAATTGTTTAGAAACTTCAGGTACTTATATCTCATATACCACTTAGTTCACTGGGACGGAACTTCTGTGTTTAGACCTGGGATCCTTTCTTTCCCCGACACCCCCCAACCCAGAGGCATGGGCTCCTTACCATTTTAGTCAGGTAGTCAACGATGACATCCACCAAGTCCAGACACACGTCAAATTCTAGAAACCCATGGATGATTTTGATGTTCAGTAACAGGAGTATGTAAAATATTTCTTCTTCTGGGACCTAGAGGAGAGAGGAGACTCAATAAGAAAGGAAGGTTGCAGGATGCAGGTTTTTAAAAAGGAGAATATGATCCTGGTTGAGAAGGGAAGAGGAGGGGTGGATCCAGAGTGAGGATTAAGCTGGACCCAGGGTTGAGGCGGGTGGAGAACACATGGGTCAAAATAAAGACATGGGAACTTGACCTGGAGCTGTAGTGCTCTGCCGCCTGGAAATTCTTCCCATTCTCCTGACACAGTAGCGATACACTTAACCAGCCGCTACTGTGGAGGTGGTTCTACTTTGGCTAGAGTCAGGAAGATGTCAAGAGATGTGCTCACCTGATCAGCACGTTGGATCGCTTCCATCAAGACCCTGATGTTTGTGCTGACAGTATACTTTTTCTTCTTGACAGGCTTTGGGGGAGTCACCTTACGTCTAAACATCTCTGTAAGGAATACAGAAGGTGAGCAGGGAGAAGCTGTTTCTCTCTTGTTACAGGTGGGTCTGTATTTCTTGGAAAGTAGTTACATTGTAATGATGAAAACCCGCACAAAATAGTGAAAAACCAGGAGAGACAAGTTTGGCTCTGAATATTTCTTTGCCTCTCCCTAGCAATGTATCCCCTGCCCATTCATGTAACTTCTGGAGAGTCTATTTCTTCATAGGCAAAATTAGTACAGTACGAGATTCCTCAAACATGAGACACGTGCTATCAGGTACCAACTTTTAGGATCTCATCCTGCCCTCTGAATCACATCCTTTCTGTTGAGAGAATAAGTGCTTCCCATGTTTGGATGGAGAGTTGGGGGCAGGGGTGGTGGTCAGCAGGACTATGAAACTAAACACTTTAAACTACAAACTACAAACAAAGAGAATGAAACAATAATTTATAGAAATATATGAAGAAGAACCAAGTAGAAAACTTGGAAATAAAAAATATAGACATTAAATTTTCAAATCTCAACAAATAGATAGTCAAGACTAAACACACTTAAAGGGAGAATTAATAAATTAGAGAATAGCTCTGAGGAATTCACCTAGTCTGCAATGCAGAAAAGTAAAATAAAGTTTAGTACAAGAACAATTAATAGACACGTCAGATAGACTGAGAAAAGTTCTAAAAGAATGGAGAAAAGATAATAAAGATAATTGAAACTTTCCAGAATTCAAAGAAAGAAAAAATCCTCATATGGAAACTGCATCCTAAGTGGAATGCATGGAAAACATACTTGCCCATGATACCTCAGATAGGTTTTGATCTCCAAAATATAGAACGAACTCACACAACTCCACTCCAGGAAGACAAACAATCCAATTAAAAAGTGGTAAAGGACCTGAATAGTCACTTCTCCAAGGTTGACAAACATAAGGCCCTAACACATATGAAAGGATGCTCAGCATCACTAGCCATCAGAGAGATGCAAGTTAAAACCACAATGAGATACCACTCCACACCAGTCAGAATGGCCATCACAAACAAAGCAACAAAATACAAGTGTTGGCCAGGATGGGGAGAAAAGGGGACCCTAGTGCATTGTTGGTGAGAATGCAGATTGGTGCAGCCACTATGAAAACAGTATGGAATTACCTCAGAAAACTAAAAATGGAACTACCTTTTGACCTCACAATTCCACTGCTGAGATTATACCCTAATGATCCTGAAACACCAATTCAAAAGAACCCATGCACTACAATGTTCACAGTAACACAATTTACAATAGTCAAATTCTGAAACTATCCTAGGGGCCCATCAGTAAATGAGTGGATCAAAAAACTGTTGTACATTTACACAATGGAACACTAGGCAGCAGAAAGAAAGAAGAAGCCCTTCACAAGGGCATGGATGGAACTGGACAGCATTATGCTAAGTGAAATAAGCGAAGCAGTGAAAGGCAAATACCGTATGATCTCACCTTTAAGTGGAATCTAATCAAGGAAACCAACAAACAAGCAAAATATAACCAGAGACATTGAAATTGTTATAAGAACAATTTCTGGTTATAAGAACAATCTGACAATAACCAGAGGGGAGCTGGGAGAGGATCAAGGGGAGGGGGAAGGGGGAAAGATTTTCAGGAACAACTATAAAGGACACATGGACAAAACCAAGTTGGGGTGGAAACAGGGAAGGAGGTGGGGATAGTGGGGTTGGGGGCGAAAGTGGTGGAGTGTAAACGCAGACAACTCTATATGAACAACAATAAAATAATTTTAAATGAAAATTAAGCTTGTTTAAATGAAAAAAGTTACAGTTTCCTCACAACAATTCTGCAGAGTTGAGATAAGTTACACAAATTCCCAGAAAAAAAAGGATGATCTATTAAAATACACATAAGTGGAAAAATCTGAACAGTCTTACTACTACAGAATATACTGAATCAATGATTAACAAATACCATTCCTACAAAAAAGCACCAGTCCTGAACAACTTCAATAATAAATTCTACTGAACATTTAAAGAAAAAAATTAATGCCAATTATACACAAGACTTCCAGAAAAGAGATAAAAAAGGAAGGCCATGGCCTCAACCCATTTCATGATCTCAGCATAATCTTTATACTAAAACTTTAAAAAGGCAGTTCAAGAAAGGAAAGTGAAAGCCAATCTTTCTCATGACTATAGATGTGAAAATCGTTGTTGTTTTTTTAATTTTTTCATTTATTTATTTATCTTCAGATGGGAAGGAGAGAGGGAGAGAAACATCAATGTATGGTTGCCTTTCGTGCATCCCCTGCTGGGAGTTGACCTGCAGGGAACTGGCCTGCAACCCAGGCATGTGCCCTGACTAGGAATTGAACCGTGATCCTCTGGTTCGCAGGCCTGTGCTCAATCCACTGAGCTACACCAGCCAGGGCTTGAAAATCGTATTAAAAAATAAAAAACTAAAGCCCTGACTGGTGTGGCTCAGTTGTTTGGGCTTCATCCCATGAAGCAAAAGGTAGCTGCTTTAATTCTTGACCATAACATGTGCCTGGCTGCAAACTGGGTCCCTGGTCAGATCATGTTCAAGAGGACACAGATCAATGTTTCTCTCTCACATCGTTGTTTCTCCCTCTCCTTTTTCCTCCCTTCCCCTCTAAAAAACAAACCAATCTAAATCTAACAGCAAAAGATAACAATTCATTCCAAGTTCTATAAAAAAGAAACTATGTAACCACACCAAGATTCCAGTTCTCCTTTCCTGATTGACAAAATGTTCAAAAGCATGAAAGCCTGGGGAAAACAAGCTGTGCTACACATGACTGGTAAGAGTGCAGAAAGGCATGGCCCCCTGGAGTGAATTATCCCAACACCTAACAATACCACATGTGCATTCACTCTTTCATTAGCAAATTTTACTTCTAGAATTTACCCTGAAAATTCTCCTCCACAAATATGAAACAATATGTGGACAAAGTTACTCATTTTAACATCACTTGTAACAGCAAAATATTGGAAACCACCTAAATGACTAGGAATTAGAAACTGGATGAATGATCTATGGCACAATCCCCAGTGGGATATTATGCAGCTAATGTACAGAAAAGATCCCTATGAAAAGCTAGGAATTACGCTACCTTTTGAGTAATAAACAAGAAAAAATGTACATTTGGGTGTACACATATATTCCTATAGAGATGCGTAGTATTGTTTAATTTTGGAGGAAAAAAAACACAGAAAGGACAACCCAGAAACTAATGAAAATGGTTAACATTGTGTGAGGGGAGAAAAAGAAGGAATGACAATAGGATTAGGACTCCTCTGGCTTTACCTCATCATAAAGTGTTGACTTTTCAACCACAAAAGTGCTTCACATACTCAAATATAAATGAAATCCCAGGGGATCAAACCCAGGAAACCCTAAAACTAAATACAATACATATAAATGAATCTTACTGCAAACAAACCTGATTTTATAGCTAGATAGAAAAAAAGAATTTAATTTAAAACATGACATTCTAACTATATACCATCAGTGTGCTATATTCATTCTTTAAGAAATTTTAATTCTATTTGATTGATTATTACACTGTAGTCATCCCAATATCTCCCCCTTAGTGCCCCCCAGGCAGCAACAGCCAGTCCCTCAGGCAATCAGCACACCATTGCTCACGTCCATGGGTCCTGAGTAAAACTTCTTTGGCTAATCCATTCCCAACACTGTACTTAACATCCCAGGCGATTCTGTTACTACCTACTTGTACTTCTTAATCCCCTCACATTCTCACCCATTCCCCTATTCCCCTTTCTCATCTGGCAACCATCAAAATGCTCTCCATATCCATGGCTCTGTCTCTGTTCTGCTAGTTTGCTTTTTAGATTCAATTGTTGGTAGACACGCATTTTTGCAATTTTATTGCTCATAATTTTGATCTTCTTTTTTTAAAGAGTCCCTTTAATATTCCATGCAATAATGTTTTGGTCATGATGAACTCCTTTAATTTTTACTTATCTGGGAAGCTCTTTATCTGCCCTTCTATTCTAAATGATAGCTTTGCCAGTTAGAGCAATTTGGTGGGAGGTCCCTGCTTTTCATGACTTTGTATACTTCTTGTTAATCCCTTCTAGCCTCTAAACTTTCTTCTCAGAAATCAGCTGAAAGTCCTGTGGGACCTCCCTGTAGGTAGCTAACTGCTTTTCTCCTGCTTCTTTTAAGATTCTCTTTATCTTTAACCTTCGGTATTTTAACTATGACATGTCTTGGTGTGGACCTCTTTGCATCGCCTTATTTGGGACTCTGTGCATTTTTGGACTTGCATGTCTATTCCTTTCACCAAATCAGGGAAGTTTTCTTTCATTATTTTCTCAAAGAGATTTCCAATTTCTTGTTCTTTCTCTTTCCTTTCTAGCACCCCTATGATGCAAATGTTGGACCTCTTCAAGTTATCCCAGAGGCTGCTTCCACTACTCTCCTTTTTTCAATTCTTCTATTTCTTGTTCTGATCTGTTTTTTTTTCCTGCTTATGTTCCAAATCCCTGACTTGATTCTTGGTTTCATTCAATCTACTCTTGTTTCCCTGTAAGTTGTTCTTTACTTCACTTAGTGTATCCTTCATTTCTGACTGAGTCTTTTTTATGCTGTTGAACATAAAAAATAGGGATGCTCACTAGTTCCTTGAGCATCCCTATAACCAGTGTTTTGAAGTTTGCGTCTGATAGATTGCTCAGCTGCATTTTGTTTAGTTCTTTTTCTGGAGTTTTGATTGTTTTTTCATTTGGGCCATGTTTCCTTGTGTGCTCATTTTGGCTGCCTCACTGTGTTTGTTTCTACATAGGAGGTAGGGCTTCAGTGGCTCCCTGTCTTTGTAGCATGGCCTAATGTAGTAGGTGTCCTGTGGGGCCCAGTGGCACAGCCTTCACTACCATCGAAGCTGAGTACTTGGGGTGTACCCTTCATGTGGGCTGGGTACACTCTCTTCTTCTAGCTGAGCCTTGATTGCTGTTAGCAGGTCAATGGGAGGGATTTACCCAGGCCAGTCAGCAGCAAGGACTGCTTGCCACCCCTGACCACCAATCTCTGTGTTCTGTGGAGGATCTGCTGTGCACGGGCAGGGTGGTGGTGTTCCTACCCGGTCTGGAACTGTGCACTGGGTACACGGATTCTGCAGTTTCCTGGGTGGTGCAGGCAAAGGTCAGTCCCAACCTGTGTTCTGCCGGAGTCATCCTGCCTGAGCTATAAGCAATCTGAAATGGCTGCTAATTTGCTGTTCGTGGAGATGCCCAGGAGAAGCCAACCTGTGAATCTAGGCTGACTGCTGCTACTACCAGGCCTGGAGCCACTGAGAAAATAGTACGGGGGTTGGGGGCTTACTGAAGCCAGCTGTTGTTTGCTTGATAGGATTTAGGAAGTTGTGAAGCAGGAGCCAAGACCAGCCATCCATATGGAAAAGCCACAGTTAAGAGTTTCGGTGGACCCATAAGTTGAGTGAGACACAGTGATATCGGGCTGGGGCAAACAGTGTTAGCCAGGTTGTTGGAGTCTCACATATAGAACCCGTCTGCTGCCTCTGTCATTCTGCTGGTGCGGGGATCAGAAAAAAGACAATGTCCTCTGCCTGCCTCCCTGTATGGGAATAGCTGTCCCCTAGAGCTTGCCTTGAAGCCACAAACTGGCCTTCAGTTTCTTTCTGTAGGCAGGCGTGCCTTTCAAGCTGCTACCCTGGTGCTGGACATCAGAGGGAGGGTGTTTCAGGAAGTCTGTCTGTGGGTTCTTTAAGGCGAAATGCTTGGGACTCAAGAAGTTTCTTCCACCAAATCCAAGCCTGCTGGTATTTGCAGCCAGAAGTTACAGAGACTTTTCTTCCTGCTACTGGACCCCTGGCACGGGAGGCCTGATGGAGCGCTTGGACTCCTCATGTCTGAGATATCCCTCTCAAGTTTTTATCCATGCCATGTGGATGTGGGACTAGCCCCCTTTGTGTCTCTGTCCCTCCTGCCGGCCAGGATGGATGTGGTCTCTTGAATTCTGTAGCCTCAGAGTTCCAGTCAACTTGACTCTGGATGGTTCTGAGTGATAGTTGTTCTATTTTATAGTTGTAATTTTGATGTGGTTGTGCAAGGCCACAAGCTGTGTTTACCTATGCTGCCATCTTGAGGAGAAGTCAGTGTGATGTTTCTAAGGGTAAAAATACCTGTCCAGAAGCCCTGGACTACATAACGAGTTTGTTACTGGCAGTGTTATTGGAGTAGGAATACTGCAACTATTCTGTACATTGTCCTAAATATAGCGATGCTTTTTGGGAAAGAGGATTCTTACCTCGGAAGATGGGAAATGCAAATATGTAATGGGAACCCTACAATGTTCCAATCTGAATTGGAAGTACAAATAAGAATTCATCATTTCAGGTATCTCTGTTCAAAGAAAAGGCCTGAAAGCAATGACACTCCAGTAGCAAAGAGCACACCTACTACCCAAATCCTACTTTCTTCAGTATCTCATTCATGCCACACTCTTTTAAAAAGAAAGGGTTCTTTGGAGAAATAGCTGATTACTGGTTGGGAGGAAGAAAAGTTCAATGTGAGCATCCTTTTATGCCAGAAACATGAAGTGCTCATAAACTAATGGGTACACTTTAAAAGAACAGAGGGTCCACTGGCTTAAAAGGTTCTCCCACTGGCCAAGTGGGGAACAATCTGAACATCAAAAACAACAATGAAAGTAATGGATCAAGGCCCATCGAATGAAAAAAGCACCCATGGGTCCAAATTATCACCAAAAATACGTGAAGGTTGGGGTGGGTGATACTACTTCAAAAAATGTTAGCTAATAAGTGTAGAAGAAATGACAGAATTACTACTACAAATGAAATCACTGATGCAGGCAAGAAGCATCAATGAAACAAGAGATTCACATGACCTCACTATACCGATCAGTACATAGGTTACTTATTAGCTGCAAAAGGAAAACAAAGCTACTTTTACGTGGAAAGAGCTGATGGACACCACCTTCATGAATTGATCAAACTAGGCATCACTGATAATGGAACTAACTGGTATCACGAGCCTCGTGATAATGCAAAGGAGAACACACAACATCATCCATGTAGTATTTTTGCCCAATATGTTTACCTGAGTCTAGAACGAGGAAACAGTCAAATCCAGATTGTGGAACAGTCTACAAGACAAGAAAAGACAAAAACGATTGATGCACTGTTTTAAATAAAGGAAGAATGCAATTCATGATCTCCAACTGGAACTTAGGTGAGGGAAAGACAGCTATAAACATTTTGAGGATACTTGGGAAATTTGACTATAGTCTATATTACAATGACAATGTTACAAGTTCCTGGAGTATAATGACATTATCAGCATTTACTACTTTCAAAGGGGATACATGCTGGAATATTGATAGTACCATAATATAAAGCTGAACTTACTCTGAGATGATTCATATCTGTTAGTATGTACGAAAAGAGAGATGTTCACAGAGAGCGAGAGACAGACTGACAAAAAGAGACAGAGCACAAATATGGCAAAATATTTCAGCAAATGGGTGAATATAAGTTGAAGAATAATAGGTGCTCATTGTATTGTTCTTTTGACTTTTCTACAGGTTTGCAATTTTTTCAAATAAAAAGTTGGGAGAGTAATGGGAATCTGTAAGTCATCAAAAAGTCACCAATAGGTGAGTAAAAAGGGCAAACTACAGCATGAAAGAAGATAAACATCACCCATAAAATGCACAAAGGGTTCATATCCAAAATATATAACCATTTCTTACAAATCTAAGAAGAATACAAATAGGAAAACAGGTAAGAGACTTGTGAGCAACTCACAAAGGAGAATATCCAAATGGTCCATCAACACTTTAAAAAGTTTGGCAGAAATCAGGAAAATGAAAGTTAAAGCAGCAAAAATACATCACTACACACCCAGCAGAATGCCTTCATGTAAAAGGTTTACAGCGACATGTAGTCCAAAGATATGGAACAAGGAAACTTTCTCATACTACCAGTGGGGATGTAAAATAACACAGCCACTATGGAAAACAATTCGGCACTATCTACTTTATGATCTTTTCCTAAGTACACACCTGGCAGAAATGAATGCCGGGTCTGTTGCTTACAGCAACAGACACACATTCACAGTGCCTGTTCAGACTGCCATTACTCATAATAGCCCTGAAGTGCTGCTCAAATTTCCAACATCTTCATAACAGATAAATAGATGTCTATATATGTATATATCACTCATCTGATGGAATACTGTACAGCAGTGAAAATGAACAAAGGACAATTTGTGCAACGATATGTACAAATCTAACAAATACATAATGAGTGAAAGAAGCCACATACCAAATAATACCAACTTCTTTGCCATGTCTATAAAAAAGCTGAAAACAGTCAAATATAAACTACTGTGTTTAGGAATGTCAACTTAGGTAGTAAAACTTTAGAGAAAAGCAAGGGAGTGATTTTCATAAAGGTTTCATGACTTAGCCTGGGAGGCAGTAGAGACCAGAAAGGATCCCAGGAGGGAGTTCTAGGGTGCTGGTGAGGTCACTTTATACCTCAATGCTGGTGATGGAGACATCTGCTCAGTGAAAAGACACTGAGGTCTATATACTTGGTTCATCCAATTACATAGACATCAGGGTTTATTTAACAACAAAAATTTTAAGGACAGAAAAGGAAAATACAGGATTTTACATTAAATAAATAAGTAGCTGTATGTTTATAAGATAGATAGACAGATGCAGAAAAGAAAAAACAACCGAGTAAACAACCCAGTGGAAATATTTCAGAGTAGTCTAGCTGAGTTGTGAATGAGTGAGTTGGAACACAGACTAAAGTGAGGCAGAATACAGCACAGATACAGGGAGAAATGGGGACAACTGTAGTTAAACAAAAATGAAAACAATTCTGGACTCAAAAATATCACCACCTCCATGTCACAGGCCTTGGTCTGCCTTGAAGGTCGTCACAATAATGTTAACACTATAAATGTCAATCTGCACAAGTACAAATATACATGTAAATGACACACATGGTGCAAAAAAATGATGAAGAAAATACGTGTTTAAAGAGATGAGGACAGCATAAAAACCTCCAATATACGATACGCTTGCTGGGAATTTCAAAAAAAGAGAAATAGTCTGGGCAGGAGGTAATGGTGATAAGGGCTGAAAATGTTTCAGAATTTAAAAAAGATATGAATCTGAGATTGAAAAAGCACAGCAAGTCTTTCACATGATAAAAACAAATTGATATCTAGATGCACTGAAATAAAATAAAATAAAATATCAAGGAAAGTGAGAGAATCATAAAAAGTTCAGACAAAGAAGATGAACTTCCAAGGAGACTACCATACCAACAGTAGACTTCTCATCAGTAACAGTAGGCGAGACCGTGGAAAAATAGCTTCCAAGTTCTGAAGCAAAATATCTATCACTCTCGAAATTTATACTCAGCTATTACCATTCAAGAGTGAGAGCAAACTGAAGACATTTTCAGATGTACTAAGAAATGAATTATTCATAAGCCCTCATTGAAAGACACACAGATATACTTCTTTCAGCAAGGAATAAAATAACCCTGGAAAGGAGGATTAGGAAGCAAGAAATCATGTACTAAAGACTTAGCCAAACACACAGTATCCTGAATATCTTCTGCTGGCTCTCCAGATCAGCCCTACCCCCTTCTCCACGTCTGCCACGTTCTTGGAGGCTGGCCAGGATGGCCTGCACCAAACAAGCTCCCTCGCTCTCTGGCTTGCAGTTGGGTTTTGCCAGTGGAGAGCCCTGGTAGGAGGCTGCAGTAAGGGAGGATGGTGGGTCAGAGGATACAGTCTCCTGTCCTCCTGACAGGAGGATCCTTGGTGTGGGTGTACACCTCTGAGGTCGCTGCGTCTCTCAGGGTAACCCCGGGCCCACATCTCCCCTTTCAGCTTTCCAGGACAGCCCCCTTCCTAAATCCCCTCGGGCCCAGCAGTGCTAAACTCTCGTGGTTCCTAGCTCTGGCACATTAAGCTGCCCCTTGTGACTTTCTCAACCTCTACCCATATGTACCCATTAGAAAGACTTGTTATAAGTAATTAATTGATTGATTGATTAAACTCTCCTGGAATTATCCTTATTTGAGTATGTAATTGCGGGGCGGAGGTAGGAGCCTAACAATGAAATGGGAATCTAAATAATTCTTATCTCTATAAATACAGAAATGATCACCCCTGATTTGAGGGACTTAAAGTCATGATGGAAGTACAACAGTAGCCAACACAACAGAAAAGATGAGAAGGTGAGATTCCAGGGCAATCGAGGGGTTGAGATGCTCAGCTTGTTCAGAATGAATACAGGGAATTCATGAAATGTAAGCCTTGCTAGGAGAATGTAGAGTCAGAATGAATACTGAATATTGTTTAGAGCAACAAAACCTGTATCTCTCCAGTCTTGCTGGAGATGCAAAACCCCATCCCTGTGTTTCAGACTTCCTCATTTCTCATAGTACTTCAAGTCCAATGCCTCCCACATGGGACCGACTACAGCACTGAGTCCAGGCAGTGCCTGAGCTTTTGGTCATCTTTAACTCCTCCTTTCCCACACCACCCACGGCCCTCCCAGGACACAGAATTCTACTTAGGAAACACCCCTTGAATCCACCCCTTTCCAACCCTCACACGGCCACTGCCCAGGTTCCTTTCCCATGTTCACACTGACCTCCACTCTAGGCCTCAGCCTATTTCTATTTTTCTCACCCACACCAGATGGGCAAACAGCACACTGTGAGGAAGAAGTCAGACGACACAGAGTGTCTCCTGAGAATGCTTCCCAACTTTGAGAAAGATTCCCATCTGAGCAACCAAGCCTACAATGTTCAGCCTGTAACTAACCAATCAGCTTGTAGCCTAAAGAATGGACAGCCCCTCCCCCCATTATGACTCCTGGAGAGAGATGCTCTTGTAACTTCTTCAAAGCACCTGCGCAGCCCTGGCCAGGTGGCTCGGCTTGTTGAAGCATCCTCCCTCACGCCAAAAGTTGGGGGGTTCTATTCTGCATCAAGGCACATACCTAGGTCGGGGACTCGGTCCCTGAGCAGGGTGTGTTTGGGGGGCAAGAGAATGATGTTTCTGTACTAGAGCATAAGCCCTAGGGGGTGAAGGCACCTGTCCCAGGGCCTGCACATAATAGACTGTCAATAAATACGTATTAAAGGAAAGCATTCACAAGCTATCACAACCGAAACAGACTAGACACTGTGAAATCTTACAGGAAGCCGCTCTCACAGAACCAGTGAGGAGTAGGAAGGATCTAGACTGCGGGGTGTGGTGGGAACCAAATGGACCACAGGACAGGATGCCCCATATTTGCCAACAACTCGTAATCCTTCTCCCCAGGTTTATCGCCTGCCCCCCCAGATTTATCTGTCTTCTCAGCTGCCACCAGCACCCACCACAGCTACTGAAGCCAGAAGCACAGGAGACCTCCACCCTCACTCTGCTCCATCTCATCACAGACCATAGTCTGTCCTTTCAATCTCATGTCCAGCCCCTCCTCCCTGTCCCACTGCTACGGCCTTCCTTCAGAGCACCACCATCTCCCACTCCACTTGCTTCAGACAAACCTCAGCTGGCCAGCAACCTTCAGCCCTGTCCTTCCTACATCCCTCCTCTGGCCGTCCTCCCCACAGCCGGAACAGCCAATGTCTTAAAAGTGAAAATCTGAGTGTGTTACTCTTATCATCAAACCCCCTTGATGGCCTCCCATTTCCTTCATGGTTTTAGTCCAAGCTCCTCAGCATGGCAGCCAAGGACAGCCCTCCATGACCCACCAACTCCCCAAGTCTCCTCTCCAGCCCCCTCCCTATCACCCTCCATGCCACGAAGTGTCATGCTTGCCCTGGTACCCATACCTGACTGTGTACCCTGTAAAACAAACCATTTTTCGAGACCCACTTCAAACATCTCCTCCTACAAGGCTCATTGGATGCCCCCTTCCCCTCCCTCAGTCCCCTGAAGAGCCCACTGTTTCCCACTCTGTGTGTCCATGGCTGTCTCACTCTCACAGACCATGAGCTCCTCTGGAGCCAGGGCTCAAAGCCCACTCAGCCTGGCATCCCCAGTGCCCAGGACAGAGGCTGCTACATAGGGCCCCTCAGTGACCACTGAAAAAAGCAACCAGAACCTGGACAGCACCATACTGCAGTGTGGTAGAGGAAGGGATCTGCTGCCCTCTCCTGGCAACATGAGGAATCGGCCTAACCAGACACCACCTTTTCCTGTCCCTTTGTTCCTGGCCCTCAGCCCCTCTTACCCGCCCCACCACTCTGCTCAAAACTAGCTGTGGAAGGAAATGCAGAAAAAGGAGCTGATGCAGAAGGGGGGAACTGATGAACTGTCGAAAGGGACTAATTGGATTGGCCTTCTGCCTCCTGCAATCACGCCCACACCTTTCTTCCCAATTGGGCAAAGCCTCTCCTAAACTCTAGGGGTTCCCAGGAGACTGGCAGGGCAGCAGTGGGCAGTGGCAGCTCATTCCAGGCTAACTCCCTGAGCCTGTCTCCAAGGCCCCCTTTAGACTGACTTGCCAGTGAGCCAACACAGCCCCGCCCAGGCTCTCACAGTTGCTTCTTCTAAGTCCTGCCTTGTGTCACTGGCCCCAGCTTTAGCAAACATACTCCCAAGACTGTAGAAAAGGGCAGACAAATTCGATTCAGGTGTTGGCGAGGCTCATTTGTCAGCTCCCACACCTGTCCCTGCAAGCCCCCGTGCACAAGCCAGGCAGTGCCCCAGCACAAACTGTAAACTCTTTGGATAGTACCCTACTTGTTTTTCCTTCTGGCCTGTTGTCATTGACTTGTCACTACTACTGCTGCTTTCGTTGATTTCAGTTCACAGCCGCTAATTTCTCCTCCACTGTGAAGCTAAAGCATTTGTTTTGCTCTTGTACAAGATGGGGCAAAGTAGGTTTTCAGTTATTTGTATGGAGAGTAATACAAGAATTTGTCATAATAATACAAGAGTAAAACTGTGTTTTGCATACTCACAAGTGTAGACCTGCCTTTGCCCCATCCTGAATATAAACACTCTGAACTGACCGTTCGCTTCCCTTGATTTTAACTCAGCTTCATACTGCTAGGAAGTTGTCTCTGATGCTCTGGGTTTCCGGACTTTCCCCCCAAATCCAAACACCAGTTAGGATGCCCCTACAGGCACTCCTTCCCATGGCTTCAGAGAGTCATGGGACATAATGCACCAACCCTCCCCCTTGCCCTTTCTCACCCTCCCCCAGCCCCACAAAGAGAAGCATCATCTCTGCTCCTGTTGGGGCGGCAGGTCTGTGTGCACTTTGACATCTGGAAAATTATCTAACGCATGACATGGGACATGGATTTGGGGTAGGAGCTTGGGAGAGGAGAAAGGTTTGGGAGTAATGTGTAGACTTAAAGGCTCAGAGCAGCTAAGATAGCCATCTGCAGGCAAAGATCACCTACTGTTCACCTTGGTGTCAGTCCTCAGTGTTTACCACACAAGGTGCTCAATAAACACCTGATGTCTTGAAAAGTCGAGAGGGGAGCACAGGAAGAAAGCAAAAGGGGCTAGGGATCAGAGGCCCATCTTTTTACAGCGTGGAAAATTAGAGCTGCCAGATAGGGTTGCCCTCAGTTTTGGAATCCACCACACTAGGAAGGAAACATTTTTTTCAAACAACAAATAATCCCTCTTGAGCTCCGAAGAAGTCCTCCTTTCCTCTCACTTAGTTCCTGCCCACTTATCCTTTCCCTGAAGAGTTCCCTCAACAACACTCTGAACAGGCCCCATGAACATGGCCTTCGGTAAAGCATGAGCTGCCCCCCAGTGGTCCACAGTGTATTCAGTGAGACAGGGCACAGGTGCAGGAAGATTGCTCCCATCCCCAGGAAGTCGGTGATCTCAGTGGAAGACACCATATCCATTCATACTGACTTCTCCAGGATGATTAGAGAACCATGTGAGACACAATAAAGTAAGGAAATGACAGTCACCTGGCACTGAAAATGTGTGGCAGAGAAAAGAAGTGATTTCAGTTAGGGGAGCTATCAGGGAGAAGCCTGGGTCTGAAGTGTCCTAAGCTAAGTACAAGTAGGAAGAAGAATGGGAAAGTCATTGTCAGAGGTCTGGGAGCATCATGAGACCCAGGGACAGGAGTGTCCTCAGAGCTCCCAGTGTGGGGAGACATGCTGGAAAGAGGACAGTCAGCCTGCCCACCCCCATCCTCCTTACAGAGAACTGTGACACCAGGACAGGAGCAGCAAAGAAAGCAGCTCCCAGATCACAGTATACTTTGGCCACTTTTTGAGGGCTTCCCTCCCCCTTCCCCCACCCACCCCACAGCAAACCCCATGCACATGCAGAAAGAGAAAGTGCTGACCAGTCTGACAGTGTCCTCTCAATGTCATCAGTGCGGCCAGTGCCAGTTTGGAGGGGGTGAAGGGTGGGGCATGCAGGGCCGACCAATGAACCTGAGGGGCCCAAAGGAAGAAGGTGGCTTTGACCTCCCTGACTCCCTTCCCCACATTCACAGAATCAGCCTGGGCTGCAGAACTGTCAGCGCTGCTCTAAGATCACGACAAAGAGCAGGCCGGGTTTGCCAGCCCCTCAGAACCCAGTGAAAGGGGCTGGAGAGCCTTTTCTCTCCATGCTTATCTCACCCTGGTCTAGCCCCTGCCCCCCATGCCCACAGTTCTGGTGAGCAGCCTAAACGCTCCAGCCTCTGAGTGCTTTCTGAGCATCTCAGGCCCAAAGTCCTCTGCCTCCACAGTCTAGTACTCTCCACCCAATCATCTCCTCTCCCGAGCTCCAACACACTCCACCACCTACGGCTCCTCTACCCTCCGTGCCCTGGATGCTCAGGTCCTGCTTGCAGGGCTTT
>NW_028073928.1:0-554 GCF_014824575.4 Sturnira hondurensis | reverse complement strand
CCAAAGGACAGAAAATTGAATTATACGGAAGTCCGACTACATCTAACCTTTCCACAGGGACGGTAGGAGGGGCGGAGCCAGCAGCGAGCAGGGTCGGGCAGGACAGGGCCCCCAACCCAGGCTCGCAGGCAGACGGGAACCAGTTGGGGTGCGGGGCAGACCGCGGGCGCATATTCGCGCACAGTGAGACAGACCACGCAGGCCCCAGGGGGCAAGGGCTGACAGCGGTGGCACACTCGCGAGCAGTGGGGCGAAACGTGTGGGACAAGTGACGGCAGCAACTGCGGCACCGGTGAGGGCCGTGGCGGCAGGCGGCGGACAGGACGCCATAGTCCCTCTTTGACCCCGCCCCCACATACAGCGTCACAACCCAGCGACTTAGTTGCCCTGCAATACCGGTGAGAACCACTGTCCCTCTTTGACCCCACCCCCCACATACAACGTCACAACCCAGCGACTTAGTTGCCCTGTTCTAGTGAACACTTTAGGGCTCTGATCCTGTTATGGAACAGGCACGAACAACCCGAAAGATGGCACAAGAAGAACTCAAAGTC
>NW_028073927.1:0-46115 GCF_014824575.4 Sturnira hondurensis | reverse complement strand
ATCCCCTCAAAAGAAAACAGAGCAGAGAATACATAAAGGGAATTTACAAAAGAAAAAAAAGAATAACTTAAAAAGGCTACATCGATATAAAGCAATGCTCAAATTCATGAAAGTCTATAAAGTAACCTATCAAAAAGATATTTATTTGCCTGTATTACACATGCAGAAATTAGAAATTCAGATACAGTAAAGTGATGGCAAAACACTCCAAAATAGAAGAACACGTTTACCTTTGTGATGAGGAAGAGCCATTCTGGGAAGGAATCCAGTATTACTTGGTCATCTTATGCTTATACATATTCTATAATGTAAGTTATTGAGCCAAAAATATTCTCACACAGTCTCATTATTGGGATATTTGTTGTTCTTTTATCTGTGTTGATAACATGTTGTGTAATTTGGATAACCCTCTCTGAGAGAGGAAATAAATGAAAATGCAGTGGATGAACACAAAGGGAAGCGTATGCCACAGTAGTCAGAAGTGACTGGATGTACATGTGGAAATATGAATGATCTTAAAGACTTAGAACTGAGTGAGCAAATAAGAAACAAATAGACACATATTACAATATCACTTATACAAATTAAAAGTACATACACAAGCAAAGTAATCATTTTGTGAGAAGAGAATGAAGGCACTGCATACATCAGAATACTTATAGGGTCAGTGGGAATCATGTATGGGTATATATTAAGCAAGTAATAAATAAAGTAAATGTATAGATAAAGGAACAAGAGAGGAGCTTTGGAACCAGTAATCACGGTGATATGCCCTACACTTACGAATGTAGTTAAATTTAACTATTCACACCTGAGAATCAAATAAATAAATAACAGGAGAAATTAAGATCACATAGTACTCATATAGAAATAGAAAATCAGAAAGGGACAGACTAGAAAGAATAAAAATGAACCAAATTTAGTAGGCATTTCGTTTTTCTGTTTTTACATTGATTTGGGGGGTGGGTAACATTGGTTAATAACATTGTATACGTTTCAAGTGTACCATTCTATAATACATCATCTGTGTGTTCCATTGTGTGCCCTCCACCCAATGTATAGGCCCCTTTTGTCACCATAATTGACCCCATTTACTCTCTTCATCCTCCCTAAGCCCCCTTCCCCTCTCATATCCACCACAGTGTTGTCTGTGTATGGGTTTTTTTGCTATTTATTTTATATTTCATATCTGAGTGAAATCATATGGTTCATGCCCTTTCCTTACTTATTTCATTTCTCATGATACTCTCAAGATCCATTCATGTCGTTGCAAGTGGCAATATTTCATCTTTTTTAGGGTTGAGTAGTATTCCACTCATCCTATCTTCCAGATCCTCTTTATCCAATCACCACTTGAAGGACAGTTAACTTCTTTTCATGTCCTGGCTATTGTAAATAATGCTGCAGTGAACATGGGGGCACATATATCTTTTTGTATATTGTATATAAGTCACTTAAAGTTGGTAAGAAATTATCTCATAAATGGTGCTAAGTGACTATTTGGGGAAAAAACTAAGGACACCTATCTCATTTCTTATATCAAAAGCAATTCTAAGTGTATCAAGATGTATGGAAAGTCATATATGTCAGCAAAACTATGAAAACCTTAGAGAAAAATGTAAATGAATTTTTTTAAAATAATGCTGAAAAAGCATTATTTTTCATAACTGAGGCCTTTCAGACACTAACACAAAACTCAGAAGTCATAAAGAAAAAGAATGATTGATATGCCCATATTGAATTATAAATCACATGTGTGATGCAAATATCCATAAAGAAAGCCAAGAAGCAAAATGGGAAAAGACTTGTCTCCAAGGCAAATTTTTCATAATATTTAAGGGTTTTACAAAGTGGCAAAAGAAAGTTGAACAACCCAATATAAGAAAATTTGCAAAAGAAACAGAGTTCCTTTATAGTAAAAGATACAAAAATGATTAATAAACATAAAATTATGCTCATCCTTAAGTACAGTTGAAGCGTTATGTAATAAAATAGCAAAATTGGAGAGTGTGGCACCAGTTGTTAGTAAAGGTGTAACTGGATAGGAACTTTTGAGCAATTTGAAGGGAGTATCAGTCAATGCAACCGACACTGCCTACTGATATTTTAAAGGAATGTGCCTTGAGACCCAGCAATTAAGCCTCAGGAAGCTTACTCTTCAAATACATTTGACAAAGACACAAAGATATACCTGCAAAGAGTTGTTGATTTAATGTCTAAAGATTGGAAACAACCCAAACGTCCATTAAGATGGATATGGTTAAATAAATCATGGCATGTTACACCACAGAACATAATCCATTTATTCTTAAGAGTTAGATTTATATGTGCTGTGAAAACAAAGCTAAACTACTAATAACGTGTAAGGAAACAACAAAACCAGTGAAATGGTGGAATTTAAGGTAATAGCATGTCCTTAAGGTGATTGATTGATGTTCTGCTGAACATAAATTGCCCAGGAAATGTGGGTGGAAGGCCATCAGCTTCAGGGGCTTCCTTGAATCCCACCTGCCTGTACTACCATCTGATAACTCCATCCTTCTACCATTTTTCTCTTGCATCATTTAGCCTTCAGATGATACACATACAACATTTAAATGTATACCTCACGTTTGATTTTCTCTCCTTAGCTTGAGAGAACTATAGGAGTTTCATTTTCATGTGGACAAACCAAAGTCTCAATTTAATACTTTAAGAAGCAAATGGTTTAAGAAATAGTTGTATACAGATGGTTCACAGCCTTTGTCTATGAATTATCCCCCCAAAAGAAAAGTTTTGACTTTATGTCCAGTAAAAGTATGCAACTTTAAGATAACAGCACACTTAAAACTCCTGTAGTTATGTGGGGGTGACTTTTCTCACAAGTTCCCCCCATGTGCCATAGATGAGAATAAACATGACTGAGACAGGATCTAATCTGCTTGGGGAGGACAGATGGTGGATCCCTCAAAGGGGAAGAGCCAAGAGCCCCCTGCTCAAGGGGCTTCTATTGGGTTCATTTGCATCAGATTACAGGTAAGGATCAAACAACCAATAACTTTCAAAGAACTGTGAGGGATTATTCTCAGTCAAGGTCCAGTGGGAGAAGCCATAAAACTATGAGGAACAAACTTCTTGCTTGGACCCTTATCATTTAAATGAGTGCATTCTAAACAAAGCAGGTTTCACAGGAATTTTACATATTCTTTCTTATGCCTGATTTACCTCAGGGGATACTTGCTGTTTCCAGGACAGGGTTGCTCTGCCTTCCCCATCATAGGTTTTCAGGTTTGAGGGACTTAAAGCCAGGAATTCCTTCTCCCAGATGACATGGGGACTTGGGCTATGACAAAGCTGGGGGTCGAGAGTCCATTGCTCTTTGTTGCAATGCCCCCCACCCCGAGTTCTTCCGTAATGGCCTCCCAAGTGGTCCTGTCTGGCCTAGGTAGCCCCTCCTCTGAGGGGGTCTTACTCGTCAAGGACTTATGACCATGCTTTGGGGGCAGGGAGGAAACTGAGGCAGCATTTGCTACCAGAGACAGTTTTGCCTCCTGCGGCTCCATTCCAGAGGTCCTTAGCCACAGGGGGTAGAGTTGCAATTCCTAGAACCAGGCAGAGGGGTCCACAACATATCATGACTGCAGGACAGTGCTAATCAACTCTATCACTTAACGTTATCACCTCAATGACCATAAACCAAAATGAGAGTGCAACCCTTCCATCAAGTTGCATTACTCAGATAGAAAGTTGGCGTCCAGATAATTCAGTATATGCTCATTGTCCTTTTATTTTNGTGGTGAAAGATAAATACCATATAATCTCACCTTTAATAGGAACCTAAACAACAACAACAAAAAAAAACAAGCAAGCCAAATATAACTAAAGACACTGAAATAGAGAACAGGCTGACAGTTACCAGAGGGGAGGGAGGAGGGAATTTCAGAGTAAAGGGGGAAGGGCTTAGAGGAACAAGTGTAAAAGACACATGGACAAAAACTAAGGAGTGGAAATGGGAGGGAGGGAGGGAGGGTTGGGTAGCTGGTCTGGGATGGGAATAAAAGACAGAAAACTGTACTTGAACAACAATTAAAATAAAAAAATTAAATAATAAAAAACAACAAAAAAGAAAGTGGGCATCCAGGTAATCCAATATATGCTGATTGTTCTTTTTGTTTGTTTGTTTGTTTAACTGCCATGTATATGAAAACACAAGTTTGATAACTTGTAAACCTTGTATCTCTGCGAATATATCTGCTGATGTCATTGGAATGACATTGGTGTACAGTTTGAAACATGTAGAGGCTTTACTCTGTGATTTCAAATGTAACACTAAGTGCCCTAGGATGTCGCACAGGATGGAAAATAAAATTGAGGGCTGATAAATCGCCAAAAGAATAATTTCCATCACTCCCAGCAGCGCACCTTCAAACTTTCCCATGCAGGAAAATCTGCTGTTCACAACTGGGATCTAGGAGAACTGGAGTTTGTACCTTCAATCAAACAAGGCAATAAGACTTGGGATGGAGTCACACTCCTAGCATGACTCTGGTGCAGACCCTGAGAGGCATTGCTTAGGAGCCAGCCTACAGTTGGCACTGCCCTTCCAGAGTGGGTCTCTGCAGGCTGCAGAAACCACTCCCTCCCACACTCCACCCTGGATTCCTAGACCAGTGAATCCTCAGCCCCATGTCTGCCTGCTCTCTGCCCTCGGGTGAGAGTGGGAAGGCTGCTGCTGAGCCTCAGTGTGCAGGATTCTGCAGTACTGACTGGGGGTTGTGGTGGGGAGTGGAATGCTGTTGGGAAAGGTGGGCTTTGTCATTTATTCTCCTACACATCAACAACTTATTCCTTGCCAATCTCTCAGAGACAGCAGTTCTGGTTCCACTTTTCTTAAGAAACCCAAGCTAAACTCCTCTTCCAGACTTTCTTCTTAGGAACAAGGCTGTTTCCAGACACATCTCACTCTGCCTGACTCTGCCTCCCACACCCTCAACTGTCCACCCTTCAGTTTGCATAGTTCCTCTCAGTTGGCATTTGTTCCCCCATCTCCCACTGAACAGGCAGAGGACCCAGAGGAAACTAGGAACCTTACTCTGAGGACCCTCATCAAGAGCCTCTTGATCTTGAGCAGGCTCTGAGTCTAGGAGATGTGAGGGAACCAGGACTGAATGGGACACTCTTCTGGGAATGCTGGCATTGGCACTTCCAGCCCCTTCAGGAGTAAGAGCAGGTGGAGATGAGGGTATCCCATGACACCAGTGCTATCCATCTAGTCCAGAAAAGGACACTGACCTCCACCATTGGTGACACCAACACCTACACCTTATTCTGCAATGACTTCCCCGTACAAGCCAGGCATGGTGGGTTCCCATATACCCAGGCTGGGTCAGTATCCAATTGGCTCAGTATCCAAGTATCTACTCTGTGAGTCCTTCTGTTATGGTGAAAGATCTGGTGCCCATGAGGGTTCATACATAAGAATCTGAAACACTTATGTGAGTATATCCGTGATGTGTGGATGTGTACATGTTTCTGTTGCATATGGTTTGTGTGCAGCATGAGGTGTGTGTGGATAATAATCCCCAAGTATGCAGTTGTGTGTGTGACAGTCATTATGAGGAGATTTCTGGAAAGGCCGTATTGGTCACAATGCTGTTAGGGCCTCAGAGAGATAAAAGATTCATTACCCACACTTTTGGTTTGGGAGAAACAGCCAGACTCATAGATCTCTTCCCGCCTCCCCTCTTCCTTCTGCTTTTCTCCACATCTCTGTACCCTGCTTTCTGTCCCTGCTTGCTTCTAACTTCTATTTTCTTTATTCTATTTTAACCACTCTTAATTATTTCTTCCTCATCCTCTGCCCATATTACATAAAGACACATCCTGTTGACTTAATTAGTAGAGTTGATAGTTAGATGAAATCTTTGGAGTGCAAAAGAATGAATAATTATTCCTGGCCTTTCTTGGAATGTAAATGTACAACAGTTCATCTTTTTACCTCCTTCTTCACCCATCTGTTACTCATTTGTTACTGTCCTTTTCTCTCTGGAGATTAAATCATCTTCTTCCCCATGCCACGTATACACACATGTGTATACAAGTGTTCAAATGCTACCTCTGAGAAATAGACTGTTTTTAATATTTATTTATATTTGCTGTACAGTCTGTACCTGGATTTAAATAACAACCACAGCCCGGACCTGTGTGGCTTAGTTGCTGGGCATTGTCCCACAAGGAAACAGTTTGCTGGTTCTGTCCCAGGCTGGGTACATGCCTGGGCTGTGGTTTGGTTTTCCTGATCAGAGTGCCTCTCAGGCCACGTATGAGAGACAACCAATCAGTGTTTCTCTTCCACATAGATGCTTCTCTGTCTCCCAACCTTTCCCTCCCTCCAAAAATAAACAAATAGATAAATAAATTATTGTACAGAATTATAACCTGCTAATAAAAATTAAAATGTTCTATTTAGCATTAATTAGAACTAGAACAAGTTCTAGTATGAACTTGTTCATAGTCCAACTAGAACAAGTTGGACATCAATAGAACTAAAAATATCCAATGAGGTGTCAGTTTTAAATGAGCCTCTTCTACAGGACTTGACATCAGAAACCCAAAGTTTTCCTTGTTCTTGGTGCCAAACAGGTAAATAGGCATCAGTGTCAATGGGAGAAGAAAACCAAACCTTTGTGGCTGAGTTCACCTTCCTCGGCCATTCATGGGACTTGCAGACCCACATCCTGTTGTTTACTCTTTTCCTCATATTTATCTGTTGACTGTGCTTGGAAACCTGCTTATCATCGTTCTCATCTTTGTGGACTCTTGGCTTCAAAAGCCCATGTATTTTTTCCTTACATACCTCTCTTTCACAGGTCTTTGTTTCTCTACTAGCATTGTCCCTCAAGTGACAATGGTCCCTCATGGTCCAATTCCTGGTAAATAGGAAAACTATTTCTTTTGGAGGGTGTATGGCACAGATAATCGTCTTCCTTCTGGTTGGGTGCACAGAGTGTGCACTGCTGGCGGTGATGTCCTATGACCAGTATGGGGCTGTTTGCAAGCCTCTGCACTACTCCACCATCATGACACAACAGGTGTGTCTCCAGCTGGCCATAGCACCCTGAGCCAGTGGGACAGTAGTGTCTCTGGTGGACACCACCTTTACCCCCCAACTTCCCTATCCAGGACAGAGCATTATAAATCACTACTTTTGTGAACCTCCTGCTCTCCTGAGCTGGCTTCAGCAGACACCTACAGCACAGAGATGGCCATCTTTGCAATGGGTGTGGTCATCCTCCTAGCTCCTGTCTCCCTGGTCCTCGTCTCCTACTGGCATATTATCTCCCCTGTGTCCAGATGCAGTCTGGGGAGGGCAGGCTCAAGGCTTTCTCTACCTGTGGCTCCCACCTCATTGTTGTTGTCCTTTTCTATGGGTCAGAATATTCACCTACATGGGGCCAAACTCCAAGACCACAGAAGAGCGGGATAAGATGATATCTGTGTTTTACACAGTGGTGAGGCCAATGTTGAACCCCATAATTTATAGCCTGAGAAACAAGCATGTCAAAGGGGCTCTCAGGAAACTAACTAGAAGAAAGACTTTTCCTCACAGGCAGAGACTTCTAGGTGTCACTTTCTGAGCTATGGGAACATCCTTAGAAGAGGAGCAGAACTTTGATAAATACTTATCAATTATGTCATTTTTTAAAAAGCATGAGGCCCTGGATTGTATGGCTCAGTGGATTAAGTGCCAGCCTGCAAACCAAAGGGTCACCAGTCAATTTCTAATCACAGCACATGCCTGGGTTGTGGGCCAGGTCCCCAGTGAAGGGTGTGCAAGAGGCAACCACACATTAATGTTTCTTTCCCTCTCTTCCTCCTTTCCCCTCTGTTTAAAAATTAATACATGAAATTGATTTTAAAAACTTTAAAAAAAAAGCATGAAAGTGAAGGACATGTTCTAGAATCTGTGAATACTGCACTCCAAGCTAATACATAGGGGAGAAAAATAAAAGGATGAAAAGTAGATTGTGTCCTGAATATGAAAACTGTCATCTTATCTTGAAGAAGTTTGTGGTTAATTCATTTAATGTGGACATGCTTTATGCATGGTTACAATGGAATCTAGGAGGTTTAAACTGGCTTCCCTTGAAATATGAATGCTTGCATGATTCTCATATCAAAGATGCTTCAAGTTTGGATGTCCCAGTCATACAAACCTAGAAGGAAACACTGAGTAAAACACTCGACAAATCTTGAAGAGGTTTTAATGCTGGGGTCATGTACCATGATATTTCACTTTGTAAAAAGTAATAAAGGTAATCATATTTGATCATTGATAATGTTCCCTCCTGAAACCTCCAGGAAAACTTTTTCATATTATCAATACAAATTTCATATAATTATAGAGTATCAGATGCATTAAAAAATGAATTCAACAGTCTTCTAATCCAGCCATATATTTGGGGCTTAAACTAGTCTGTAATATTTTTTATTGAATAAGTGTCTAGCATTTCCCTAAACAAGAATGATATAACTCCTTACTCTCGTGGGTGTTCTCTTTCATATATAGTTTTTTATTACAAGTGTTTTCCTCATGTTAGGGACATACCAATTTTTATGTATCTTAAACTCACTTTTTCTAGTTTTATTCCTAAAACAATTTTTACTATCCTTCTAGACCACAACTGAATGGAGTCAGTTCCCATATTTGCCCCAAATCAGTTCTCACAAACCACACCCCTTTCCTTTAAAATTCCTTTATCCAACATAATTTCCATCTCCTCTGTTCAAATTCCAAACCCAAAGAATCCTGAGCAAAATAAAATAATTACATTTTAAGGCACTAGGTTTATAGTGGGTTTGTGAAGCGGCAATGGATAACTGAAACGCTGAGAGAACTGTGCTCCTATTTACTCCACCTAAGTAGATGCTACTGGGCCTTTTTCATATGACCAAAGAAAAATGGTCTCCTGACACTACTACCTCTCACTCCATGGAGGGAGAGGGGGAATAAAGGGCCAGAAAGCTTCTAAAGAAAAAGTATTTAGTATACATACCCCCAAATCAAAATAAACATCATATGTCAGTCAGGGCTCTTAGTAATCATTATGCATGACTGTGCATAATGACTATGCATGACTGTGCATAATGACCATGCACGATTAAAGCTAAAAGGACAAATATTGGAATAAAGGCCATTCTGGTATTCTGGTCCTGAGCCAGAACCACAGACCCAAACCCTATCACAGAACTACTACTCAACACTAGATGGCGTAAATACCCCACCAACACCTTCAGTGCAGATTCTGCTTCTGGAGCTGCTGCTTTGCTGAAAGTGGAAATTGGGATGTTGCTGCTTCCTCTGCCACAGATGACCAAGGCTAACACCAACAGTGATGAGTCATGTTGATAGTATTTCTCCTTGAGCTGATATGATGGGAAGAGCACTTTTTCAGTGATCTGTCTTGCCCAAACTCACAACCTGAACCTAATCATGAGAAACACCTCAGGAAAATTCTAATAGATGAGCTTCCCATGAAATATGTGACCAGTACTTCCCCAAACTGTAAAGGTCATCGAAAACAAGTCTGAGAAATTGTCACAGCCAAGAGGAACCTATGGAGACACGACAACTAAATGTAATACACTATCTGGTTGAATCAGGAAAAGACCAGTAAAAAAAATACTAATACAAAATATCCTAAAAAAATCTGAATGAAGAATGGACTTTAGTTAATAATAAAGTATGAGTGTTGTTTTTGTAATTATAACAAATGTACCATAATAATGTAAGATAAATAGAACCAGCAGCATGGGCACATGGAACAGACTGACAGCTGTCAGAGGGGAGCAGGGAGAGAGGACTGGATGAGAGAAGGTGAACAGATTAGCCAAAGAACATATATGCATAACCCATAGACACAGACAAGAGTGTGGTGATGGCCCAAAGGAAGGGGGGGTAAGGGCTGGGTGGAGGTGGGCAAATGGGGGAGAAATAGGGACATCTTTAATACTGTCAACAATAAAAATAAAGTTAGAAAAAATAATAAGGAAAAGTGAGGGAGTATATGGGAATTTGTTGTACGATATTTTTCAGTTTTTCTGTAGATCTGAAACTGCTTTAAAATGTCTGTTTTTAAAAACAAAAGAAACTGCTGTTTTTGCTTTTTCATATTACTACCTCTTAATTTAAAGTCTACACTGGGCCTATCTAATTGAGTTCAAGTACATGCTATGCCCTAGCTGCAATGAAGACAAAGAAAGTGGATTTCGGGTAACATTCAAGTTCTGTGGAGGGAGGCACACTCTAAAATCCCCCCACATTCACAGAAATCTATAAACACAGAAACGGCATTCAATGATCAGAAGCCAAATTTGAAAAATGTCTATTACATATAGCCTGTGAAACCAAATTATCCCCACTACTGTCTTGAATACTTAAAAATTCCAGACTGACCAGTGCAATTCACAATCTACACAACACAATATTCTGAGGATGTGTGTAACACAGAGCTTTAAGTGAAGAGATGTAGTAATTTAGCATAGGGAATCTTCTGTTCAACACTAAGACAGCCCTCATTTGATCGTGTTTACTCATATACTCTCAACTGTTAGGACACTGTCTGCCACATTGGATTTGCAACACAAATTTGCTGAATGAGTATAGAAGTGGTCTAGGAAAAGTGTTGGATTATGTCAGGTCAAGTATCTCTATGTGTGTGTGTGTTTTAATGCAAACAGATTACTTAGTAAGAAGTGAACCAATAAATCACAAGAGCTGAATTTCATGGTGGTAAAAGGGAATGGAGTTTGTAACGAACAATTCTATGCATCTGAAGGATCTGGCTTCAGGTGGCTTCAGAATCCTTTATCTACATGGTAAGAGTCATTTTTTTTTTCAGTGCTTCTCTAGGGATTACAATAAATAGGTTTAAGTTTTTCTAACCTGCAGTTACTGCAACACCAGTACAGAGTTGAAGAGTTTATTTCCTCTAGCATGTTAAAGATGAGTTTTCACTGTCTTCTGGGCTCTATGGCTTCTGACGAGTAAAGCCACCAACATTCAAATCATAGTAAACTCAACTGAGAGAACAGGCAGAGAGATACCTTATGAAGTTGTGCCATCACAATAGCTAGACCTCCTGTGACGTGACTGGAACCGGAAAATGACCCTCATTCCACTAGAGAAGACCTTCTAAGCTTCAGTGGACGTTTGAAGATACCTGGTCAGAAACTTCATGTCTGCAGGTGGTATGAAAGGAGGGCTGATCATTCTCCCTCCTACTTAGTGCATTTTCCATTTCCCTGCACTCTTAATTGATTCAAGTCAATGTCTGAGCATGTTTACTGGCAATACATTCAAGTTAAATTTTTATTTTGCCTAGCTAGTTAAATATGAATTGTATAAAGGCCAGTCCTATCACAAACAATTCAGGGCTCATATCATGCCCTCAATCTTAGAAAATATCATCCCACCATTCTGTCATCTTCTAAATCTTGTAGCATAAAGAGAGAAGCTGTGGGACAAGTATGAAGTGATCTGAGCTTGAACCTTAGCTGTGCCTAAAGTTCAAAACTTAAAGGGGTTCATAATGTCATCAACCTTATGTAAAAATAATTAAAACAGGCTACATTAATTGCTAAGTCCTTGGTGTTCAGAACTCCACGGGGTGCGGAAGGTACAAGGACAAAGAAATAGATTCGTCCTCATAGTGTTAACACTTCAATGACATCAGTAGGTGCACACTTACAAAATTATAGAAGTGCTCAAATACAGGTAGACACAAAGTGTTATAAGAGAATTAATAAATGATTCCTTGGTTTGGCGAAGCAAAGACAAGAAAACTTCACAGAGGAAATTATGCTTCAGCTGAAACTTGCAAGATGAACAGGAAGTTATACATAATTGCAGGAAGAGGCTTCCAAGAACAGAGAGCCACATGCAGAAGGCAAGGAGAGGTGAGAGAACATGACATGTGCACAGAACAGAAAACCTTTTCATGTGACCAGAGCACCAGCAGTCTAGGGGATTCACAACTGGAAAAATAAGCATATATCACAGAGAAAAAAACCCTTATTAAAGGGTTTGTCCTTAATCCCAAGACAATAGGGAGTGATTGAAAGATGTTAAGCAGGTAACTTAATCAGAGTTGCTCATGGATCATGCAAAAGTCACAGATGGTTTGAAAAGAACCAACTGGAATCTGGTTCATACAATATTCCAAACCAGAGAAAATAAGAGCCAGAATCTGCGATCAGTGTGGTAGGGATGGGGAAGGGAATACTGAATCAGTGTTCAGAAGGAAAAGTAATCAAGTCTGGAGGAGGCATTAAAGGATTTTCATCCTGGTTCCTGGGTTCTATAGTGGGTATTGTCATTTTCTGAAATGGGGTAGAGAAAAGGAGAAGGCTCTGGGTAGAGGGAGATAATGAGTATAATTTACAACTCACTACTGTTTAAATCTGTGTATAGCTGTGTTGTGGACACATGTAGTCTTTTGTGTCTAAATTTCTTATGGGTAGAGCTCAATGTGTTCTTACATTCTCTTTCTATAGTTATTTCCCTGCTTTTCTTCATTATTTTCTTCATTATTTATCCATTCATTCAATAACGATTTACTGGGCATCTACCTTGCTAGGAACTGAAATAAAAAGTTGAGTAGCATAATTTCTCCTCTCAAGCAATATAGCATCTTGACTATGAGATGGAGACATAAGTCAATAATTATTCTAAAATAAAGACTATGAAAGTGGTATTTCATGTCTCCAGTGCTAATAATATCTTGAAATTTCCTACTCCTCAGGAGAAATGCTCTTACTATTTGCTCTCATACTGTCACCCCATACTGGGCACTCCAGCTTGTCCTCTCTGAGAGGAGCTCAGACTTGGTCCGGTTTTCAGAGAGTGGGTGGAAAAGTGTTAAATTTTTCACTGGCACTTAAATTCATGACTTGTAGTCAGATGGCCCCGGATGCATAGCCCAACACCAGCACTTGCTGGCAGCCTCTCCTTAGAAAAGTGACTTAATTTCTCTATTCCTCCTGTTCCTTGGCTGTAAAGTGGGACTAATAAAAGTTTATATTATCTTTAGGTTGTTGTCAGACAAACAGCATGACACGCGTGAAACATTTGGATTACTGCCTGGCACTTTTTTGGTGCTCAATAAATGCTAGTCTTTACGTGAAAATGAAAAGGGTACAAAACAGCTTTCATAGAAGAAGTGATACCTGCCTTGAAGTTTTTTAAATGAATAGGATTCAGAAGAAAAATTAAAGAGCACTTTCTCATTGTTTTTGCTCTTTAACTCCCTCCTTCGTTCACCACCCTGACTTCACATCCTGCACCTGCTCAGGACTTTACTCAACTGTCCTCTTTGCAGTGAAGCCATCTGTGGCACTCCCCGCACTGCCACATGCGTACTGCTCCCCTGCCTTGTTCTTCTTCATTATTCGGGTTCCATTCTCACAGACCATACATTCTACTTACATAACTTGTTTATAATCTGTTTTCCCTACTAGAAGATGGGCTCTGTGAGGGCAGAGATTTTGGTTGGTTTTACTTACTGACATATTATCTTCAGCATATAGAACAGTGTCTAGAAGATATTCAAAGTCCATTGAAAAAATTATTCTTTTATTACAGATGAAAAGCAAGGTTCATGGCAAGTTAGGGCAATGGTAAGATAAGTGAATTTTGAAAGGTAGAGTTAACATTATATTGTAATACTTATAATGGCATTTGTTATCTATGTATTATATACCAGTTACCATGCTAAGTACTTTACATTTATTCCTTTATTTAAGTGTGTAGTCATCAGAAAGAATTTCAGTCTCTATTCTGAAGCTTAGTTATTGATACAATGATGAAAACTTCTTTTTTCCCCTCACAGGATTTAATATTATCAGTCACATCTGCATTTTACTAACATGTAACACATGAGCTTCACATTTCTGAATAGTAAAGACACAAGTCAACTAACAGAAAATAATGAAAGGGTTCATACATAACACACCCAGATTCTCTCTATGGTCAGATACGACCTTGAGTCTGTTTTCCCTTTGTCTGATCACAAATACGTGTATAGCCACATGGAGAATATTTAGCCTAGCCTGAAAAACAGGCTAGTGTTCTTCCCCCCAAAATGTGAATCCCATAGTCAGACTCATTTTTCACATATTTGAAAGTACACCTGTTGGATCTTCAACAACAATAACAAGAGAGGCGGAGAATGAGACCACAGGAGATCCCGTTTCCAAGGGTGTAATAGGGGACCATGTAACATACCGAGAATTCTTCCCAGAGCATGAATGCCCAGCAGAATGCTGGGCAGAAGAATGATGTGGGGAAACTGGACAAGTGTCAGTGAGTTTGTTCTTGTGAGTTTCTCAGCCTTGTCTCCTGAGCTACAAGCTCTGCTATCTCTCCTTTTCTTGGCCATTTACATCGTTACCCTAATGGGCAACGTCCTTATCATCCTGGTCACTACAGCTGACTCTGCACTACAAAGTCCTATGTACTTCTTCCTCAGGAACTTGTCCTTCCTGGAGATAGGTTTCAACTTGGTCATTGTGCCCAAGATGCTGGGGACCCTGATCATCCAAGACACAGCCATCTCCTTCCTTGGCTGTGCCACTCAGATGTATTTCTTCTTCTTCTTTGGGGTTGCTGAGTGCTGCCTCCTGGCCACAATGGCATATGACCGCTATGTGGCCATCTGTGACCCTTTGCGTTACCCAGTCATCATGGGCCGCAGGACCTGTGCCCAGCTGGCAGCTGCATCCTGGTTCTCGGGGTTTCCAGTGGCCACTGTGCAAACCACATGGATTTTCAGCTTCCCTTTCTGTGGCCCCAACAGGGTGAACCTCTTCTTCTGTGACAGTCCCCCTGTCATGGCCCTGGTCTGTGCTGACACTTCACTGTTTGAACTGGAAGCTCTGACAGCCACTGTTCTCTTCATCCTCTTCCCTTTCTTGCTGATCCTGGGGTCCTATGTTCGCATCCTCTCCACTATCTTCAGGATGCCTTCAGCTGAGGGGAAACGCAAGGCCTTCTCCACCTGTTCCTCCCACCTCCTGGTTGTCTCCCTTTTCTACAGCACTGCCATCCTCACGTACTTTCGGCCCCGGTCCAGCACCTCTCCTGAGAACAAGAAGCTGCTGTCACTCTCCTACACGGTGGTGACTCCCATGTTGAACCCCATCATTTACAGCTTAAGGAAAAGTGAAGTGAGGGCAGCACTGAAACGGGTCATCCGCAGGACCCTGGGCCCACAGAAACTATGACTGACTTAGATGAAAACTGAAAGGATGGAATTCAAGGTCAAAGGAAAGAAAAACAAATTCCTCAGATGGATTTTGGGACTCCAGTTTCCAGTTGCTGCAGTCTACTCACTGGGATTTTTGACTTTCCACTGGGATCCATTTCTGAAAACCACATGAATGATGAAACAAAGAACTGCATGTAGTAGGCTCAGCGTTCTATGGCACTGTGCTACCAATGTGTCTGAGGATGCCACTGGTTTACACAGGTTAGGTTCTCATGTGAGGGTCGAGACCTTCACTCTAATTTGCTGTTTTTTGTTTTAACCTTTTCCGGAGTTTCATGTATATCATTTAAGAATTTTTTGCTTTCCTCTCTTCTATTTGCCCCAAAACTCTACAAGCAACTTTTAAAGATCTTTCTGTGTCCAAGGTAAAGGAAGGATAATAAATAATAGAATTTTGTTTCATTCTTTTTTTCATTGCAGAAAATTTTTATTCAGTATTCGGTGTGTGTTAGACCCTACTTAGGCCCAGAAGACACATTGCTGAATAAAACAGAACAATTTCTCACCTCATGGAAATTATGCTGAGAGAGGGAAAATTAAAAGGTACTTCAAAACTTCACCAGCAATAGTGGGATTCATCCTCTGCTACTATGTGTTCTGTGCCTTATCTGGAGAACCAGAATTCCATGCTACTGACAGTTGCCTCAATATTCAATTATCCACCCTGGATATCAGCACTGCTTGATGCAAAGTGCTAAAGGAAGTTGCAGTCAAGTACAAGTGGACAACTTACAGGAAACTGCTATGAATGACTCAGACTTCCTTGGTTTACTATATTTTTTTTGAAAATTTATTGTGATTGAGTGAAGTCAACTGTTCATTTTAAGCTTGGGTATCACTCAGCCAATGCAGCAGCCACACTATGATTATTGTCCTACAAACATTGCCCAAATCTTGACTTTTCCCAAACAAATGGCTTGCAACAAGACACCACTGCTTTGTGTAAACTATTCACAAGAATGTAGTGATAGTTAATAAAGTAAAATAGCATTTACTGCATAGGTATGTCCTCTGCACAAACCCTGTAAACAAATCTAACTCTGTGCCATGGAGACACCAGGACCAGTTCAGTCTCCCACACAAGGTATCCTTCAGCTCAGGAGCATCAGGGCTCCTCCAGGGCAGCACATTCTGAACATCTCCATCAGAATTTGTAAATGAAAAGGCAGACCACAGGGTTTTATTTGCATGATGGCAATCACACAACTCAACAGGTTGGCACCATTCATGAATTTATCATCTCTCATTTTAGCCAAGCATTCATCACTGCCTCACATTCATTTTACTTGACCTCAGTATGGTAAGCAGAATAATGGGCCCTCNTCAGACTTGGTCCGGTGTTCAGAGAGTGGGTGGAAAAGTGTTAAATTTTTCACTGGCACTTAAATTCATGACTTGTAGTCAGATGGCCCCGGATGCATAGCCCAACACCAGCACTTGCTGGCAGCCTCTCCTTAGAAAAGTGACTTAATTTCTCTATTCCTCCTGTTCCTTGGCTGTAAAGTGGGACTAATAAAAGTTTATATTATCTTTAGGTTGTTGTCAGACAAACAGCATGACACGCGTGAAACATTTGGATTACTGCCTGGCACTTTTTTGGTGCTCAATAAATGCTAGTCTTTACGTGAAAATGAAAAGGGTACAAAACAGCTTTCATAGAAGAAGTGATACCTGCCTTGAAGTTTTTTAAATGAATAGGATTCAGAAGAAAAATTAAAGAGCACTTTCTCATTGTTTTTGCTCTTTAACTCCCTCCTTCGTTCACCACCCTGACTTCACATCCTGCACCTGCTCAGGACTTTACTCAACTGTCCTCTTTGCAGTGAAGCCGTCTGTGGCACTCCCCGCACTGCCACATGCGTACTGCGCCCCTGCCTTGTTCTTCTTCATTATTCGGGTTCCATTCTCACAAACCATACATTCTACTTACATAACTTGTTCATAATCTGTTTTCCCTAGTAGAAGATGGGCTCTGTGAGGGCAGAGATTTTGGTTGGTTTTACTTACTGACATATTATCTTCAGCATATAGAACAGTGTCTAGAAGATATTCAAAGTCCATTGAAAAAATTATTCTTTTATTACAGATGAAAAGCAAGGTTCATGGCAAGTTAGGGCAATGGTAAGATAAGTGAATTTTGAAAGGTAGAGTTAACATTATATTGTAATACTTATAATGGCATTTGTTATCTATGTATTATATACCAGTTACCATGCTAAGTACTTTACATTTATTCCTTTATTTAAGTGTGTAGTCATCAGAAAGAATTTCAGTCTCTATTCTGAAGCTTAGTTATTGATACAATGATGAAAACTTCTTTTTTCCCCTCACAGGATTTAATATTATCAGTCACATCTGCATTTTACTAACATGTAACACATGAGCTTCACATTTCTGAATAGTAAAGACACAAGTCAACTAACAGAAAATAATGAAAGGGTTCATACATAACACACCCAGATTCTCTCTATGGTCAGATACGACCTTGAGTCTGTTTTCCCTTTGTCTGATCACAAATACGTGTATAGCCACATGGAGAATATTTAGCCTAGCCTGAAAAACAGGCTAGTGTTCTTCCCCCCAAAATGTGAATCCCATAGTCAGACTCATTTTTCACATATTTGAAAGTACACCTGTTGGATCTTCAACAACAATAACAAGAGAGGCGGAGAATGAGACCACAGGAGATCCCGTTTCCAAGGGTGTAATAGGGGACCATGTAACATACCGAGAATTCTTCCCAGAGCATGAATGCCCAGCAGAATGCTGGGCAGAAGAATGATGTGGGGAAACTGGACAAGTGTCAGTGAGTTTGTTCTTGTGAGTTTCTCAGCCTTGTCTCCTGAGCTACAAGCTCTGCTATCTCTCCTTTTCTTGGCCATTTACATCGTTACCCTAATGGGCAACGTCCTTATCATCCTGGTCACTACAGCTGACTCTGCACTACAAAGTCCTATGTACTTCTTCCTCAGGAACTTGTCCTTCCTGGAGATAGGTTTCAACTTGGTCATTGTGCCCAAGATGCTGGGGACCCTGATCATCCAAGACACAGCCATCTCCTTCCTTGGCTGTGCCACTCAGATGTATTTCTTCTTCTTCTTTGGGGCTGCTGAGTGCTGCCTCCTGGCCACAATGGCATATGACCGCTATGTGGCCATCTGTGACCCTTTGCGTTACCCAGTCATCATGGGCCGCAGGACCTGTGCCCAGCTGGCAGCTGCATCCTGGTTCTCAGGGTTTCCAGTGGCCACTGTGCAAACCACATGGATTTTCAGCTTCCCTTTCTGTGGCCCCAACAGGGTGAACCACTTCTTCTGTGACAGTCCCCCTGTCATAGCCCTGGTCTGTGCTGACACTTCGCTGTTTGAACTGGAAGCTCTGACAGCCACTGTTCTCTTCATCCTCTTCCCTTTCTTGCTGATCCTGGGGTCCTATGTTCGCATCCTCTCCACTATCTTCAGGATGCCTTCAGCTGAGGGGAAACGCAAGGCCTTCTCCACCTGTTCCTCCCACCTCCTGGTTGTCTCCCTTTTCTACAGCACTGCCATCCTCACGTACTTTCGGCCCCGGTCCAGCACCTCTCCTGAGAACAAGAAGCTGCTGTCACTCTCCTACACGGTGGTGACTCCCATGTTGAACCCCATCATTTACAGCTTAAGGAAAAGTGAAGTGAAGGCAGCACTGAAATGGGTCATCCGCAGGACCCTGGGCCCACAGAAACTATAACTGACTTAGATGAAAACTGAAAGAGTGGAATTCGAGGACAAAGGAAAGAAAAACAAATTCCTCACATGGATATTGGGACTCCAGTTTCCAGTTGCTGCAGTATACTCACTGGGATTTTTGACTTTCCACTGGGATCCACTTATGAAAACCACATGAATGATGAAACAAAGAACTGCATGCAGTAGGCCCAGCGTTCTATGGGACTGTTCTACCAATGTCTCTCAAGATGCCACTGGTTTACACAGGTTAGGTTCCCATGTGAGGGTCGAGACCTTCACTCTAATTTGCTGTTTTTTGTTTTAACCTTTTCCGGAGTTTCATGTATATCATTTAAAAATTTTTTGCTTTCCTCTCTTCTATTTGCCCCAAAACTCTACAAGCAACTTTTAAAGATCTTTCTGTGTCCAAGGTAAAGGAAGGATAATAAATAATAGAATTTTGTTTCATTCTTTTTTCATTGCAGAAAATTTTATTCAGTATTCGGTGTGTGTTAGACCCTATTTAGGCCCAGAAGACACATTGCTGAATAAAACAGACCAATTTCTCACCTCACGGAAATTATACTGAGAGAGGGAAAATTAAAAGGTACTTCAAAACTTCACTGGCAATTGCGGAATTCATCCTCTGCTACCATGTGTTCTGTGCCTTATCTGGAGAAAGAGAATTCCATGCTACTTACAGTTGCCTCAATATCCAATTATCCACCCTGGATATCAGCACTGCTTGATACAAAGTGCTAAAGGAAGTTGCAGTCAAGTACAAGTGGACAACTTACGGGAAACTGCTATGAATGACTCAGATTTCCTTGGTTTACTAAATTTTTTTTTCAAAAATTTATTGTGATTGAATGAAGTCAACTGTTCATTTTAAGCTTGGGTATCACTCAGCCAATGCAGCAGCCACACTATGATTATTGTCATACAAACATTGCCCAAATCTTGACTTTTCCCAAACAAATGGCTTGCAACAAGACACCACTGCTTTGTGTAAACTATTCACAAGAATGTAGTGATAGTTAACAAAGTAAAATATCATTTACTGCATAGGTATGTCCTCTGCACAAACCCTGTAAACAAATCTAACTCTGTGCCATGGAGACACCAGGACCAGTTCAGTCTCCCACACAAGGTGTCATTCAGCTCAGGAGCATCAGGTCTCCTCCAGGGCAGCACATTCTGAACATCTCCATCAGAATTTGTAAATGAAAAGGCAGACCACAGGGTTTTATTTGCATGATGGCAATCACACAACTCAGCAGGTTGGCACCATTCATGAATTTATCATCTCTCATATTAGTCAAGCATTCATCACTGCCTCACATTCATTTTACTTGACCTCAGTATGGTAAGCAGAATAATGGGCCCACAGAGATGACCCTGTCCTGGGCTGCTGTACATGTGTTACCTTACATGGTAAAAGTGATTTTGTTGATGTGATTAAATTAAGGATCTTCACATAGGGAGATTAGCAAGGATTTTTTTTAATACGGTGACAGAAAATCAGAAAGCAGGTTGAGAATCACTTTGAAACATTTCTTCCCATGGCTTCCTCACCTCCATATACCAAGTCCACAGCTCCTGTCTGGTGGCCTTTTATACAGAGCTGCCCTCTCCAAGTTCTAGTTGACTCCTCTCGGTCCTTTGGCCCAGGATTGGTAATAGCTTCTTACTCTTGCTACCTTAGGCTAAAGCTATTTCTTGCTTTTTTCAGAACCCTGTTCTTATGTTTATAAAGGTGTGTCCTACTAGATATAGTACTCATCTCTACAATAAGAATGTGAGAAGTACATAAAGCTCATAAATTCTGTTTCATTGTAGCCATGCTCTTTACATTGTAGCCATGCTTGAACGGATATCGCAACTTGAATGGATACAGGGTGGGCAAAATAGATTTATCAATAATACAGGTTAGTAGTACAATAATTAACAAATAAATGATAATTCAAAATTAAACTCTGTGTTTCTTGTACACACAATGGTAAACTTACTTTTGCCAATCCCTGTATGGAGGTACGTGTGCATGCACATGGACATGTGGCACCTCGCTCATAGTGAATAAGTAAGTAATATATGTTAATATGTTATTTGGTGATGATAAGAAATATTAAAAGATAAAGGAAGGGAATTAGAATAGATTCTGAATTACATAGATATTAATACATAACATGACTTAATAAAGTACACATCGCAGATTTCAGGGATTGTAAAATGTCAATGTTTCTCAGGGGATTTCCTAACTCTTAGGTGATGAAAGACCTACCAGAAAAAAGACCCTGCTTCCTATTGCTCCATGAATTACTGTCCTTCTTCTCTTACTGAGGAAGAGCGGGATAAAGGGAGGAGGGTTGGGTCCATGGAAAAGGCTCAAGGATGAGATTCATACCACATTCCAGTCTTGCTGAGGAAACTACTCAGTGGGTCTTAGAAGTACAGAGCCAGGTGTGTGTCATCGTCAGTGGCAATTTCAGAGCCTGCATGGAAAATTCCTTGCAGCCACTTTCCTCAGAGCTCCCTTCACGTCCTTGTTCCTCAGGCTGTAGATGAGGGGATTCAGCATGGGGGTCACAATTGTGTAGAACACAGACAGCACTTTTTTCTGTTCTTTGGAGGACTTTGGTGTCATGTAGGTGACAATCGCTGACCCATAAAAAATAATGACCACCATGAGGTGGGAGCCACAAGCAGAGAATGCCTTGAGTCGTCCTGCAGCTGACTTCATCCTGACCACAGTCACTATGATGTGGCCATAGGACACCAGGATTAGGGAAACAGGTATGAGGAGAATCACAACCCCCATGAGGAAAATGGCCATCTCTGCAGTCCAGGTGTCTGTGGATGCCAGGCTCAACAGTGCAGGTGCCTCACAGAAGAAATGGGCAATACTATTCCTGCCTCTGTAGGGTAGCCTTAGAGTGAAGGTGGTGTCCACCACAGACCCCAGAGTGCCGCTGGTCCATGAAACTGCAGCCAGCTGGAAACACACTCTCCAAGTCATGATGCTAGGGTAATGCAAGGGCTTACAGATGGCTGCATACCGATCATAAGACATCGCTGCCAAAAGGGCACACTGGGTAGCCCCCAAAATGAGGGAAAGTAGAAGCTGAGCTGCACAGCGTGTGAATGAAATGACTTTCTTTCTAGATAGCAGGTGGACAAGGGCCTGAGGAACGATGCTGGTAGAGAAGCAGAGGTCAGCCAGAGATAAATTGCAGAGAAAGAAATACATAGGTGTGTGAAGCAGGGAGTCAACTTGCACAAGGGACATGAGGAGCAGATTTGCAACCACAGTGACAAGGTAAACACCCAGGAATAAGATGAATAGTAGCTGCTGGGTGTGTGGGTTGTCAGAGAGTCCCAGAAGGAAGAATTCTGTCACCTGTGTCTGATTTGTCTGTATCATGGTTTGTCTCCTTTTTCAGTGCAAAGTCACTACATGCTAAACATAGGGTGTGCATGACCTAGGAAATTATATCATTCAGAGTTGGAGGGCTTAGGAATTGCCTCCACTCACTACCAACCATTTCAAGAATCTTCTTTATAAGCTTTTTAGAAGATGATCATGCTGCTTTAGTTGGAACATTTTCAATTTTGTAAAACTTAAATCTTTATAAAATGGTGCATTCACTTCTAATGTCCTTTGGCAAGTGTAGGGTAGATCAAAGCATTATCTTCTTTATTTGTAATATGCCATATCTAATAATAAAAAGACAGGTTGAATTCACATATAAGGTCATGCTATTTAATTTTACCTTATTATTAACTAAAACCTTGAATCTTACGCTGCTCTTGCCACACCTCCCCCATCTCATGTAGGTGCAGATGTTTTTCTTTGGACATCCAACCATTTCTTCTGTCTATTTCCTGGAAGGGTAGTCACAAAGGTATGAGAAATCAACTGGAACTGACTCTTGTCTTGGAGAAAATGACCTGTTTAGAAGGAGCTGGGAAACCAAGAGGTATCTCTGGATAATAGGCCACAATCTCTTTGGAAATCCTATCCTCCCCTTCACTGGGGCTCCCATATAGCAATCTTAACTGTCAGTGAACATCCAAAGTAATGGACACCCATCACGACATAATTTTTATTTTAACCCACCAGCATGGCTAGTTTTCTGTGTTCATCCTAAACAGCATTGATCTGATACCTCCAGCCCATCATGTCTCCCTGCCTGTGGTCTGCTGTACTCCTCCCAAAAATAAAAAGTTCATTGAGAATTTTCCCTATGTATTTTTCATTTTTATTTACTTTATTAAACATTCCTCAGAGCTTTGTTTAAGAAATTGTCATTAATTAAATAAAATAAATAAAAATTACTTGGCCACATAGTTTAATACAGTTGTTTTAAAAGCCTGCCTAAGCAGACTGCAAGAGTTTGGGAGCAATGATAAGACGTCATAGAGCCAATCCAAAAAGGGAGAAAAATATTTAAAGTCTAAATTTTAAGGTTCTATGTGAGCCTTGATCTGTCAAGCTATTATCTGTCTGATAAAGGCACTTCAAAATAATGTTTTACAAACATCAAATACATACACACACATATGTACATATATACAAAAAATGAACTGTATAGGATTATCAAGAAAACCAATTACATCAAAATATAGTTATAATAGTTTTAGAAAACAAATGTTATAACAATACAGATGCTTCTTTAAAATATTAAATTTTAAATTTTTGTGGCAAGTCTAATAACCACCTTTATTTTAAAATCATGAACTTCAACAGTATTTTGAGATATCTTCAACAAATGCAATGCAATGTAAAAATATCTCTGATTTCTATTGGTGATGAAGTCATGGATACAGATAATGTTGGTTTGGGTTGTTTACCTACATTCAAACAAGAAAAGCATTTCGGATTTCAGTTAAAGTAAAATAAGGCAGTAGCATTTACACCTAAATGGAAGAACCCCTGAATTCCAAGTGAAGAACTCCTGGGCTGAAGGAATTGCCAGTTTTCTCCAAAAGACACAGTTACACTCTACGTAATCTGAAAGTGGAGTCTTAGGTGTTTGGATGGGTCCATGACCCAAAATGATGAAACATTTCATTTCATCATTGAAATAATGAATGAATAAATAAAATGTTTCTATGAACAATCACATTTCTGCTAGCTTATCATTCATGACTCTCTTAGTTGACACGAGCCACATTTCTAGGCATTTTTCCCCACATAACTAGGACACACTATATTTTTATATTCTACTGGTTTTTGTTCAGCCTTCTAATACTCCCTCTATTTAAAGCTATGCTCACTACAAGAGTTAGCATCATTTCTGTTGAACATTCAGCACACTTCGAGTACTCAATCACCTTATTCATTGAGTAAATGTTAGTGGCCAAGCACTTTCTTGGTGATGGGGATACAGACAGAAGACCCATCCTCTGAGGCCAAACACTCTCAGATACGAGGGACCAAACTATAATCATGTTTTATCCCCAGTGCCATTGTGTTTCCAGAACATCATAGATACACAGCAAATACTGACTTGTGAATGAAAGTACTGGACCAAGAGAGTCCATATGATCTAACAATTACTTAAATCAAACTCATATACAATTCCTTCTAATGAGAAATATACTCTACTGTTAAATAGCTGATATAAAAATAAGTTTTGAGAACACAGGTTATTTTAAGATAGGTACTTCTGCAATTACCATCCCCTAGTGGAAGGTACTGCCTGGTTACTTGTTAAAGTCTCCAGGTTATGGTCCAGCTCAGGTCCTTTAGACTTACTTCTTCTTCCACACTCCACATCCTTCCCAGAGGTACTAATCATGTGTCTAGATCTCAGGGAAAATTCAATGGCAAGCCAGCGAAGTTTCTTGGTTTTGATGAAAAGACAGAAAATAAAAACATAACACTTGTTACAAAGGTCTAAGTGATGTTTACATCAGTGGTTAACTCAATGAAAGGGCAGCCACAGGATATTGCTGATTTCTATGCCTTCTTGTCCATTCCCCAGCTCCCATCTCTAACACACAAAGACATAGGTACACACAGGTACAGACATTACAAACACCCAGGACAGCCTAGACACATCAATGTACTTACTGCATGATGTACTTACCTCCATCATTGCTCTTATCAAATGTTATTGAAGTTCTTTTCTTTCTCTGTTACTGTAAGACATTCAAGAACAGCAGCCACATCTGACTCCTCTTTATTCACAGCAAATAAGATAAATCCTGGCACAGAATAAGTGTCCAACTCATGTTTTGGAGCTGATTTGACTTGAGCCAAAGTAGCAGGAGACAGGTGAGAGAGTCAGAAATGAGTGTGACTCATGACTTGTCAGATGGTAGGGTTGCTCACTGACCCTGGCAGTATAATATTAGAAGGCTACATCTTTGATCCCTCCCAATTTCTTTTTTAAAGCATGTTTTTCTCCCATGCAAAAGGGGAGAAATTGCTCCCACAGGCCACCTCAGGGTCAAGAAGCTTCTGTAAGATAATATTGTCTTTTGTCAGTCTTTCATCATATTCTGCCTTTTCTCTAGATTTAACATCAACTTGTAAGTTTATTTCTTTAAAATGACATATATTACTAGAGGTAGGGTAGGATGATAGGGTCACAAAACCATGCATTGTCTAATTCACATTTCTTTTAGGAAGAGGATACTGGGAGAATGCATAGGAACCAAGAGAAAACTATTAAATTTATAATTCCAAGATCTTTTGACCTCAAAATTACCTATTCCCCACCATCCATACCCACTTACTGTCTTCCCAGCCTCATGCAGATGTGTAACAATTTACACCGAGAGGATCAGGACTCCATGGAAGTTTTGCTTTTGTCTCCGTCAAGTGAGGACCAGGATTCTTCTTCACAGGGAATTCAATGTGGAAACTGTGGTTTGATGAGGCAGATCCACTGTGGAGAACACCTTAGCTAGATATATTACAGAAGATTCAGCCCTAAGAACTATGTTGTTTGGACAAATTTTGTTGAATTTAAAACCTCAAATGTATGAGGAGATTGAAACCGTTTCACTCTCAACATATGCCAGGTTGTCCCCTTTGTTCAATATGTGCCTCCTCTTTCCCTCTCTCCAATAACCTTACCAACATTTTCTCCTGCAGTGGACAAAAAAGATCAACTGAGCATGCCCAAACCTATAAAGACATTTCACTGTTGGGGGAACTGTCGCAGGTGTATAGCTGCACAATGGGCAGGGTGGAGTCTGGGAGCATCTTATCATGTAGTCAAAGGGCTCAGACAAACCAAGGACAAGGCACGAAGGGGATTCTCCACATCTGACCCTTTCAGAGGTCTTATCATTGATTTCAGGACACGCTCTGCAGGAATACTTTCATTTAAAGGAGATGAACAAAGGGATGCATGAACAGTCTCTGGAGCCACTCAAGTGCTCAGGAGAATTCTGAATCATTAGGGTGAATCCTGAGCTGCGTTTCCTATCAAAAAACTTCCTTAATGGTTATGAGGAGGAAAAATATAATATATTGTTAGCACTCACATCTCCATGTGTGGGAGAATGTAGATGTAAAAATCCTAACTAAAAGGTGAGCTGATTGAATCCAAAAAATTATTTTAAAATAATATGGCATAATTAAATATGATTTATCTCTGGGATGCAAATGTGTTTCAACATCAGAAATCCAACACAGAAATTTTAATTGTTACACTAAAAAGGAAAACCAAATAATAATGTCAGTGATCTAGGAAAAGCTTATATTAAAATATATTTGCTATTATTTATTTTGTAAATCAGAAATAAACTTTTTTCTAAACCTGGTTAGTTTTGCATCAAAACCCAACAACACTCCTCGTATTTAATAGAGAAATTTTTGGTGCAGTCTCTAAGATAAGGAACAAGACAAGGAACGGTACTGTTCTCACCATTACTGTTTAGTGTAGTACTGCGAGCAATAAAGGATACCATGAAGAAAGAAAAATACATCATTAATGTAACATATAAGAAATGAAAAACAAGATATAAATCTGCACTACTTGCTTGTCACATATAATTACCAATCTAGAAAACAAACAAAAAATTGAACAAACAAACTGTTAGAAGTTGTGAAGAAAGATGTGCAAGTTTTCTGTATCATAGCAAAACCTTTAAAAAATTAAAACAATATTTCTACCTCTCTAGTGTTGGGAACCAGTCTGCCTGGTTTCAAGAATTGTAACTACCCACCATGGCTAAGGATGAGTGAGCAACCTCCAGAATGCAAGCCACAGGAGACAAGCCTTGTCTCTGGTAGCAAACTCTACCTCAACTTCATCCCCCCTGCCCCCAAAGCATGGTCAGTAGTCAGAGACAGGTAAGACTTTTCACAGCAAGGGGCAACCTAAGCCAGACATGATCACTTGGCAGGCCATTATGGAAGGACTCGGGGCGAGGGCCTGCGACAAAGAGGGAGCAATGGACCCTTGCCCCCCATCCCCAGCTTTGTGACACAGCCCAAGTCCCCATGTCCTCTGGGAGAAGCACTTCCTTGCTCTAATCCACTTAAGCCTGAAAACCTGATGAGGAGTGGTGCAGCTCTGTGCCTTGCTAGAGCAGTACCCAGGGAGAAATCTAGCATAAGAAAGAATTCCTAAAAAATCCTCTGAAACCTGTTTTGCTAAGGGTGCTTTCATTCATATGTTAAGGATCCGAGCAGGAAATGGGTATGTCTCCCAAAGTTTCTGCAAACCCCCTTTCCTGACAGACACTGACTCAAACTAAGCCCTCAGATTTCTTTGAAATGTTATCTACTGTTTGATCCTTGCTGCCCTGTATTCCTGTGTATTACAACACAATAAAAGCCCCTGGAGGAGGGGGCTCCAGGCCTTTGGCCTCTGAGAAACTGGCCACCTCTCCTCCCCAAGCCGATCATGTCTTGGTAGTATTTACTTTCATCTGTGGCAAAGGGTGGGACTTGAGGGCAAAGTCAACCCCACATTCTAGCAGCAATAACCAATTAAAAATGTAATTTTAAATATAGGGTAAAATTTCACAATAGCAACAAAAATTATAAAGTATGTAAAAATGAATCATGGGGATAACAAATTAGCTCAAGTAAAGTAGAAGATAATTTGAATAAGTGGAGAGCTATTTCATTTTTAGTCAGTTGATTTTAATATTATAAAGATATAATTTCTCCTCAAATTGATCTATAAATTTAGGGTGATACCAATAACCATTCCAGTTGGATGGTTAAAGTAACCCAAGACGTTTACCTTTACATTTTACATATCATTAGGAAGGGGACAAATAGTTTATTAAGTAGTGTTGGTCAAAATCAGTTCACTACAACAAGACAAAGAAAACTGACTTCCTGCCCAATCTGACACAAGGAGGTAGTCTATGAATGGTGTAAGTATCTAAAAGTTACAACAACATAGCAGTATAACTTACTGACCTAGTGTAAAGACATTCCAAAGCATAATCCATAAAAAAAATTTGCTGAATTTGATTTCATCAAAATCTGGGTTATGTGCTTAGTAAAAAACATTACGAACAAAGTTAAAAGATACACAGGAAAATAGATAAAATATTTGTGTTATCTGAAACCAACAAGAAATTAGAACTTACTACCAGGTACTTACAATGAGTTATAAAAAATCAACAAGAAGAGGAAGAATCTCATCCCCTCAAAAGAAAACAGAGCAGAGAATACATAAAGGGAATTTACAAAAGGAAAAAAAAGAATAACTTTAAAGGGCTACATCAACATAAAGCAATGATCAAATTCATGAATAAACAAAAGTCTACAAAGTAAACTATCAAAGAGATATTTATTTGCCTGTAATACACATGCAGAAATTAGAAATTCAGACACGATAAACTGATGGCAAAACACTCCGAAATAGAAGAACACGTTTACCTTTGTGATGAGGTAGAGCCATTCTAGGAAGGAATCCAGTATTACTTGATCATCTTATGCTTGTGCATATTCTATGATGTAGCACTCACGAAACCAAAAACATTCTCACACAGTCTCATTATCGGGATATTTGTGGTTCTTTTATCTGTGTTGATAACATGTTGTGTAATTCGGATAACCCTCTCAGAGCATTAAGAGGAAATAAGTGAAAATGCAGTGGATGAACACCAAGGACAGGATACGCCACAGAAGTCAAAGGAGATTAGATGTACATGTGGCAATGTGAATGATCTTAAAGACTTAGAACTGAGTGAGAAAGTAAGAAACAAAGAGACATAATACAATATCACTTATATAAATTAAAAGTACATAAACAAACAAAATAATCATTTTGTAAGAACAGAATGAAGGCACTGCATATATCAGAATAGTTATGAGGTCAATGGGAAGCATGTATGGGTATATATTAAGCAAGTAATAAATAAAATAAATGTATAGATAAATGAACAAGAGAGGAGCTTTGGAACCAGTAATCATGGTGATATGTCCTACACTTAGGAATGTAGTTTAATTTAATTTTTCACACCTGAGAATCAAACACATAAACAACAGGAGGAATTAACATTACATGGTACTCATATAGAAATAGAAAATCAGAAAAAGGACAGACTAGAGAGAATAAAAATGAACCAAGTTTAGTAGGTGTTTTTCTGTTTTTACATTGATTTGGGGGAGGTAACATTGGTTACCGTAACATTGGTATACGTTTCAAGTGTACCATTCTATAACACATTGTCTGTGTGTTCCATTGTGTGTCCACCATCCAATGTCATCTTCTTTTGTCACCATATTTGACCCCATTTACTCTCTTCATCCTCCCTAAGCTCCCTTTCCCTCTCATATCTACCACAGTATTGTCTCTGTCTATGGGTTTTTTTGCTATTTGTTTTACATTTCATATCTGAGTGAAATCATATGGTTCATGCCCTTTCCTTAGTTATTTCATTTCTCATGATACTCTCAAGATCCATTCATGTTGTTGCAAGTGGCAAGATTTCATCTTTTTTAGGGCTGAGTAGTATTCCATTGATGATATCTTCCAGATCCTCGTTATCCAATCATCACTTGAAGGATAGTTAACTTCTTTTCACATCCTAGCTATTGTAAATAATGCTGCAGTGAACATGGGGGCACATGTAACTTTTTGTATCTTGTATATAAGTCACTTAAAGTTGATAAGAAATTACCTCATAAATGGTGCTAAGTGACTATTTGGGGAAAAAACTAAGGACGCCTATCTCATTTCTTATATCAAAAGCAATTCTAAGTGTATCAAGATGTATGGAAAGTCATATATGTTAGCAAAACTATGAAAACCTTAGAGAAAAAGATAAATGAATTTTTTTAAATAATGGTGAAAAAAGCATTATTTTTCATAACTGAGGCCTTTCAGACACTAACACAAAACTCAGAAGTCATAAGGAAAAAGAATGATTGATATGCCCATATTGAATTATAAATCACATGTGTGATGCAAATATCCATAAAGAAAGCCAAGTAGCAAAATGGGAAAAAACTTATCTCCAAGGCAAATATCAAAGAGCCAAATTTTTCATAATATTTGAGGGTTTTACAAAGTGGTAAAAGAAGGTTGAACAACCCAATATGAGAAAATTTGCAAAAGAAACAGAGTTCCTTTATAGTAAAAGATACAAAAATGATTAATAAACATGAAATTATGCTCATCCTCAAGTACAGTGGAATCATTATGCAATAAAATAGCAAAATTGGAGAGTGTGGCACCAGTTGTTAGTAAAGGTGTAGCTGGATAGGAACTTTTGAGCAATTTGAAGGGAGTATCAGTCAATGCAACTGACACTGCCTACTGATATTTTAAAGGAATGTGCCTTGAGACCCAGCAATTAAGCCTCAGGAAACTTACTCTTCAAATACATTTGACAAAGACACAAAGATATACCTGCAAAGAGTTGTTGATTTAATGTCTAAAGATTGGAAACAACCCAAATGTCCATTAAGATGGATATGGTTAAATAAATCATGGCATGTTACACCACAGAACATAATCCATTTATTCTTAAGAGTTAGATTTATATGTGCTGTGAAAACAAAGCTAAACTAGTAATAACGTGTAAGCCAAACCACAAAACCAGTGAAACGGTGGAATTTAAGGTAATAGCATGTCCTTGAGGTGATTGATTGATGTTCTGCTGAATGTAAATTGCCACAGGAAATGTGACTGGGAGACCATCAGCTTCAGGGGCTTCCTTGAATCCCACCTGCCTGTACTACCATCTGATAACTCGATCCTTCTACCATTTTTCTCTTGCATCATTTAGCCTTCAGACGACATGCATACAACATTTAAATGTATACCTCACCTTTGATTTTCGTTCCTTAGTTTGAGAGAACTATAGGAGTTTCATTTTCATGTGGCCAAACCAAAGTCTCATTTAATAGTTTAAGAAGCAAATGGTTTAAGAAATAGTTGTGTAGAAAATGGCCTTTGTGAATTATCCCCACAAAAGAAAAGTGTTGACTTCATGTCCAGTAGAAGTATGCAACTTTAACATAACAGCACACTTAAAACTCCTGTTGTCATGTGGACAATAGGATACTGTTAATCAAATTAAACTCTATCACTTAATGTTATCACCTTAACAACCATAAACTGAAATGAGAGTGCAACCCTTCAATCAAGTTGCATTACTCAGATAGAATGTTGGTGTGCAAAAATTTATATGAAATCATAATTACCTCGAATAGCAGTGGAAATTTTGAGAAAGAAGAGCAAACTATGAGGGATCAGAATACCTGATATTGGGCCAAGAAGGAGGCGTAGGTGGAAATATTGTACCTCCTTGCACAACCAAATTTAAGGACAACAAAGATTTAGAAACAAAAACACAACCAGAATAGACAGATAATTGGACTGTGCTGAAGTCCAACAAGAAGGAACCATTCATCCATTCTGGTAAGAGGGGTGGAGTTGGGGGCCAGTGGCTGGGGGTCCCCACAGGAAGAGGCAGTGGTCAGAAGAACAGGGTGCTGGGAGGAAAGGAGGCATACAAGGCAGTTGGCTGACCAAGGGCACACTTTCGTGCTCAAATAAACCAGGCAAAAAAAAAAAAAGGGAGTGAGAGAGACTGTGAAATCCAGGGCCCCAGCGACAGGAAACGAAGCTTAAAAGCAACAACTGGAAAAACTTTCAGGGGTTGGGGTGCAGAGAGAGGCTCTCAGCCTCACAGGAGATTTTGTTGGAGAAACCCACAGGGTCCTTGAACGTAAACAAGCCCACCACTCAGGGAGCAGCACCAGAATGGCCCAATTTGCTTGTGGGAAGCAGCAAAGGGGACTGAAATCTGAGACAGAGCTGAACAAGCACCATGGTCTCTCTCTGACCCTGCTGCCATATATCATGTCACAACCCAGCCACTGGGTTAACCCCCCCTGGTGAACACCTAAGGTTCCACCCCTCATTCATAACAGGTTAGACAAGACAAAAAAAGAACAGATCAAAAGCTGGGAAGCCAACACTTCTAAGCAACCAAGAAAGAGCCAACCTATCGGATACACAGTTCAAAATACTGATGATCAAGATGCTCACAGAACAGGCTGATTTTGGTCAAAAATTAGATGAACAAATGAAGGCTACACTAATGGAAATGAAAGAAAATACACAGGGAACCAATAGCGATGGAAAAAAACTGGGGTCTCAAATCAATGGAGGGGACCAGAAGAAAGAAAGAAAGAACCAAACAGAAGAAAATGAAGAAACAAGAATTCAAAGAAATGAGGAGAGGCTTAGGAACCTCCAGGACATCTTTAAACATTCTAGCATATGAATTATGGGGCTACCAGAAGAAGAAGAGGAACAGCCACAAATGTAAAACTTATTTGAGCAAATAATAAAGAAGAACTTCCCCAATCTGGAAAAGGAAATAGACTTCCAAGAAGTCCAGGAAGCTCAGAGAGTCCCAAAGAAGGTGAACCCAAGGAGGAACACACCAAGACACATCATAATTACATTACCCAAGATTAAAATGAAGGAGGGATTCTAGAAGCAGAAAGACATAAGGGGACAGTTATCTAGAAAGGAGTTCCCATCAGCTTGTCAGCTGATTTCTCAAAAGAGACCTTACAGGCAAGAAGGGGCTGGAAAGAAGTATTCCCAGTCATGAAATGCAAGGACCTACATCCAAGATTGCTCTATCCAGCAAAGCTTTCCTTTAGAATGGAAGGGCAAATAAAGTGCTTCTTAAATACGGTCAAGTTCAAGGAATTCATCATCACCAGGCCCTTATTATATGAAATGTTAAAGGGACTTATCTAAGAAAAAGAAGATAAAAAATGTGAACAGTGAAAAGACAACAAACTCACAGCTATTNGTGGAGAAGCAGAGGTCAGCCAGAGATAAATTGCAGAGAAAGAAATACATAGGTGTGTGAAGCAGGGAGTCAACCTGTACAAGGGACATGAGGAGCAGATTTGCAACCACAGTGACAAGGTAAACACCCAGGAATAAGATGAATAGTAGCTGCTGGGTGTGTGGGTTGTCAGAGAGTCCCAGAAGGAAGAATTCTGTCACCTGTGTCTGATTTGTCTGTATCATGGTTTGTCTCCTTTTTCAGTGCAAAGTCACTACATGCTAAACATAGGTGTGCATGACCTAGGAAACTATATAATTCAGAGTTGGAGGGCTTAGGAAATGCCTCCACTCACTACCAACCATTTCAAGAATCTTCTTTATAAGCTTTTTAGAAGATGATCATGCTGCTTTAGTTGGAACATTTTCAATTTTGTAAATCTTAAATCTTATAAAATGGTGCATTCACTTCTAATGTCCTCTGGCAAGTACAGGGTAGATCAAAGCATTATCTTCTTTATTTGTAATATGGCATATCTAATAATAAAAAGACAGGTTGAATTCACATATAAGGTCATGCTATTTAATTTTACCTTATTATTAACTAAAACCTTGAGTCTTATGCTGCTCTTGCCACACCTCCCCCATCTCATGTAGGTGCAGATGTTTTTCATTCTTTGGACATCCAACCATTTCTTCTGTCTATTTCTTGGAAGGGTGGTCACAAAGGCATGAGAAATCAACTGGAACTGATTCTTGTCTTGGAGAAAATGACCTGTTTAGAAGGAGCTGGGAAACCAAGAGGTATCTCTGGATAATATGCCACAATCTCTTTTGAAATCCTATCCTCCCCTTCACTGGGGCTCCCATATAGCAATCTTAACTGTCAGTGAACATCCAAAGTAATGGACTCCTATCACGACATAATTTTTATTTTAATCCACCAGCATGGCTAGTTTTCTGTATTCAGCCTAAACAGCATTGATCTGATACCTCCAGCTCATCATGTCTCCCTCCCTGTGGTCTGGGGTGGTCCTCCCACAAATACAAAGTTCTTTGAGAATTTTGCCTATGTATTTTTCATTTTTATGTGCTTTATTAAACTTACCCCAGAGCTTTGTTTAATAAATTGTGATTAATTAAATAAAGTAAATAAAAATTAATTGGCCACATAGTTTAATACAGTTGTTTTAAAAGCCTGCCTAGACAGACTGCAAGAGTTTGGGAGCAATGATAAGACATCATAGAGCCAATCCAAAAGGGGAGAAAAAAATTTAAAGTCTAAATTTTAAGGTTCTATGTGAGCCTTGATCTGTCAAGCTATTATCTGTCTGATAAAGGCACTTCAAAATAATGTTTTATAAACATCAAATACATACACACACCTATGTATATATACACAAAAAATGAACTGTATAGGATTATCAAGAAAACCAATTATGTCAAAATACAGTTGTAATCGTTTTAGAAAACAAATGTTATAGCAACACAGATGCTTCTTAAAATATTAAATTTTAAATTTTTGTGGCAAGTCTAATAACCACCTTTATTTTAAAATCATGAACTTCAATGGTATTTTGAGATATCTTTAACAAATGCAATGCTATGTAAAAATATCTCTGATTTCTATTGGTGATGAAGTCATGGATACAGATAATGTTGGTTTGGGTTGTTTACCTACATTCAAACAAGAAAAGCATTTCGGATTTCAGTTAAAGTAAAATAAGGCAGTAGCATTTACACCTAAATCTAATAAACCCTGAATTCCAAGTGAAGAACTCCTGGGCTGAAGGAATTGCCAGTTTTTCTCCAAAAGACACAATTACACTCTATGTAATCTGAAAGTGGAGTCTTAGGTGTTTGGATGGGTCCATGACCCAAAATGCTGAAACATTTCAATTCATCATTGAAGTAATGAATGAATAAATAAAATGTTTCTATGAACAATCACATTTCTGCTAGCTTAATATTCATGACTCTCTTAGTTAACACGAGCCACATTTCTAGGCATTTTTCCCCACATAACTAGGACACACTATATTTTTATATTCTACTGGTTTTTGTTCAGCCTTCTAATACTCCCTCTATTTAAAGGTATGCTCACTACACAGAGTTAGCATCATTTCTGTTGAACATTCAGCACACTTTGAGTACTCAATCACCTTATTCATTGAGTAAATGTTAGTGGTCAAGCACTTTCTTGGTGATGGGGATACAGACAGAAGACCCATCCTCTGAGGCCAAACACTCTCAGATACGAGGGACCAAACTATAATCATGTTTTATCCCCAGTGCCATTGTGTTTCCAGAACATCATAGATACACAGCAAATACTGACTTGTGAATGAAAGTAGTAGACCAAGTGAGTCCATATGATCTAACAATTACTTAAATCAAACTCATATAGAATTCCTTCTAATGAGAAATATACCCTACTGTTAAATAGCTGATATAAAAATAAGTTTTGAGATCACAGGCTATTTTAAGATAGGTACTTTTGCAATTACCATCCCCTAGTGGAAGGTACTGCCTGGTTACTTGTTAAAGTCTCCAGGTTATGGTCCAGCTCAGGTCCTTTAGACTTACTTCTTCTTCCACAGTCCACATCCTTCCCAGAGGTACTAATCATGTGTCTAGATCTCAGGGAAAATTCAATGGCAAGCCAGCGATGTTTCTTGGTTTTGATGAAAAGACAGAAAATAAAAATGTAACACTTGTTACAAAGGTCTAAGTGATGTTTACATCAGTGCTTAACTCAATGAAAGGGCAGCCACAGGATGTTTCTGATTTCTATGCCTTCTCGTCCATTCCCCAGCCCACACCTCTTACACACAAAGACATAGGTACACACAGGTGTACACATTTATGATCACCCAATACAGCCTAGACACACCAATGTACTTACTGCATGATGTACTTACCTCCATCATTGCTCTTAACAAATGTTATTGAAGTTCTTTTCTTTCTCTGTTACTGTAAGACATTCAAGAACAGCAGCCACATCTGACTCCTCTTTATTCACAGCAAATAAGATAAATCCTGGCACAGAATAAGTGTCCAACTCATGTTTTGGAGCTGATTTAACCTGAGCCAAAGTAGCAGGAGACAGGTGAGAGAGTCAGAAATGAGTGTGACTCATGACTTGTCAGATGGTAGGGTTGCTCACTGACCCTGGCAGTATAATATTAGAAGGCTACATCTTTAATCCCTCCCAATTTCTTTTTTAAAGCATGTTATTCTCCCAGGCAAATGGGGAGAAATTGCTCCCCCAGGCCACCTCAGGGTCAAGAAGCTTCTGTAAGATAATATTGTCTTTTGTCAGTCTTTCATCATATTCTGCCTTTTCTCTAGATTTAACATCAACTTGTAAGTTTATTTCTTTAAAATGACATATATTACTAGGGGTAGGATAGGATGATAGGGTCACAAAACCATGCATTGTCTAATTCACATTTCTTTTAGGAAGAGGATACTGGGAAAATCCAGAGGAACTAAGAGAAAACTATTAAATTTATAATTCCAAGATTTTTTGACCTCAAAATTACCTATTCCCCAGCATCCATACTCACTTACTGCCTTCCCAGACTCATGCACAGGCGTAAGAATTTACACCGAGAGGATCGGGACTCCATGGAAGTTCTGCTTTTGTCTCCCTCAAGTGAGGACCAGGATTCTTCTTCACAGGGAATTCAACGTGGAAACTGTGGTTTGATGAGGCAGATCCACTGTGGAGAACACCTTAGCTAGATATATTACAGAAGATTCAGCCCTAAGAACTATGTTGTTTGGACAAAAGTTTGTTGAATTTAAAACCTCAAATGTATGAGGGGATTGAAACCAATTCACTCTCAACATGTGCCAGGTTGTCCCCTTTGTTCAATGTGTGCCTCCTCTTTCCCTCTCTCTAATAACCTTACCAACATTTTCTCCTCCAGTGGACAAAAAAGATCAACTGAGCATGCCCAAACCAATAAAGACATTTCTATGTCCGGGGAGCTGTTGCAGGTGTATAGCTACACAATGGGCAGAGTAGAGACTGGGAGCATCTTGTCATGAAGTCAAAGGGCTCAGAAAAATCTAGGACAAAGCAGGAAGGGGACTCTCTACATCTGCCCCTTTCAGAGGTCTTATCATTGATTTCAGGACACGCTCTGCAGCAATAATTCCATTTAAAGGAGATGAACAAAGGGATGCATGAGCAGTCTCTGGAGCCACTCAAGTGCTCAGGAGAATTCTGAATCATTAGGGTGAATCCTGAGCTACGTTTCCTATCAAAAAAACTTCCTTAATGGTTATGAGGAGGACAAAAAAATAACCTGTTGTTAGCACTCACATCTCCACGTGTGGGAGAATGTAGATGTAAAAATCCTAACTAAAAGGAGAGCTGATTGAATCCAAAAAATTATTTTAAAATAATATGGCATAATTAAATATGATTTATCTCTGGGATGCAAATGTGTTTCAACATCAGAAATCCAACACAGAAATTTTAATTATTACACTGAAAAGTAAAATCAGATAATAATCTCAGTGATGTAGGAAAAGCATATATTAAGACATATTTGTTATTATTTACTTTCTAAATCAGAAATAAATATACTATTTTTCTAAACCTGGTTGGTTGTGTATCAAAACCCAAGAACACTTCTTGTATTTAGTAGAGAAATTTCTGGTGCAGTCTCTAAGATCAGGAGCAAGATAAGGAACGGTACTGTTCTCACCATTACTGTTTAGTGTAGTACTGAGAGCAGTAAAGGATACCATGAAGAAACAAAAATATAATTAATGCAAGATATAAGAAAAGAAAAATGAGAAATAAAACTGTGCTGCTTGCTTGTCACATATAATTACCAATCTAGAAAAGAAACAAAAAATTGAACAAACTGTTATAGGTTGTAAAGAAAGATATGCAAGTTTTCTGTATCAGAGCTCAACCTTTAAAAAATTAAAACAATCTTTCTACCTCTCTAGTCTTGGGAACCACTCTGCCTGGTTTCAGGAATTGTCACTACTCCCATGGCTAAGGATGAGAGAGCAACCTCCAGAATGTGAGCCACAGGAGACAAGCCTTGTGTCTGGTAGCAAACTCTACCTCACCTTCATCCTCCTGCCCCCAAAGCATGGTGGATGTTGATGATGGGTAACACTCCTCAGAGCGAGGGGCAACCTAAGCCAGACATGATCACTTGGGAGGCCATTATGGAAGGACTCGGGGGGCTGCAACAAAGAGGGAGCAATGTGCCGCAGCCCGCTGCAGCAAGCGTGATCACTAGGTGAGGCGAGGGACTTTTAAAAAATGGAGAGGACCATAAGCTCTGCTGGCAAAATGGCACTTTATTCAAGAAACAGCTGTCTTATATACAAACTGTTAATGCCTAAAGCAAGACTGCAGGGAACTAGAAACAATGTTGTTTTTCAAAGTTCGAGCACTCCCTTAAGCTACCAAGGGCAAGAAGTTCTCATAACCATCTGGGAACATGACACCTGCGCCAGAGCCTTGTTGTGTCCTTCAAGGCTGGGAACTAAAAGGTTAGGAAAGTGTCAAGGTACCCGCCGGCTCCAGGGACCAGAAACCAAGTTCATCCACCATTCTCACAGTGGAGAACTCTGTCCTTGGTCCCATTATGGCCTGGCGGGCCCCCACAGCAATGGACCCTTGCCCCCCATCCCCAGCTTTGTGACACAGCCCAAGTCCCCATGTCCTCTGGGAGAAGCACTTCCTGGCCCTAATCCACTTAAGCCTGAAAACCTGATGGGGAAGGGTGCAGCTCTGTGCCTTGCTAGAGCACTACCCAGGGAGAAATCTAGCATAAGAAAGAATTCCTAAAAAATCCTCTGAAACCTGTTTTGCTAAGGGTGCTTTCATTCATATGTTAAGGATCCGAGCAGGAAATGGGTATGTCTCCCAAAGTTTCTGCAAACCCCCTTTCCTGACAGACACTGACTCAGACTAAGCCCTCAGATTTCTTTGAAATGTTATCTACTGTTTGATCCTTGCTGCCCTGTATTCCTATGTATTACAACACAATAAAAGCCCCTGGAGGAAGGGGATCCAGGCCTTTTTCCTCTGAGAAACTTGCTACCTCTCCTCCCCAAGCCAATCATGTCTTGGTAGTGTTTACTTTCATCTGTGGCAAAAGGTGGGACTTGAGGGCAAAGTCAACCCCACACTCTAGCAGCAATAACCAATTAAAAATGTAATTTTAAATATAGGGTAAAATTTCACAATAGCAACAAAAATTATAAAGTATGTAGAAATGAATCATGGGGGTAACAAATTAGCTCTAATAAAGTAGAAGATAATTTGAATAAGTGGAGAGCTATTTCATTTTTGGTCAGTTGATTTTAATATTATAAAGATATAATTTCTCCTCAAATTGATCTATAAATTTAGGGTAATACCAATAACCATTCCAGTTGGATGGTTAAAGTAACCCAAGACGTTTACCTTTACATTTTACATATCATTAGGAAGGGGACAAATCGTTTATTAAGTAGTGTTGGTCAAAATCAGTTCACTACAACAAGACAAAGAAAACTGACTTCCTGCCCAATCTGACACAAGGAGGTAGTCTATGAATGGCGTAAGTATCTAAAAGTTACAACAACATAGCAGTATAACTTACTGACCTAGTGTAAAGACATTCCAAAGCATAATCCATAAAAAAAATTTGCTGAATTTGATTTCATCAAAATCTGGGTTATGTGCTTAGTAAAAAACATTACGAACAAAGTTAAAAGATACACAGGAAAATAGATAAAATATTTGTGTTATCTGAAACCAACAAGAAATTAGAACTTACTACCAGGTACTTACAATGAGTTATAAAAAATCAACAAGAAGAGGAAGAATCTCATCCCCTCAAAAGAAAACAGAGCAGAGAATACATAAAGGGAATTTACAAAAGGAAAAAAAAGAATAACTTTAAAGGGCTACATCAACATAAAGCAATGATCAAATTCATGAATAAACAAAAGTCTACAAAGTAAACTATCAAAGAGATATTTATTTGCCTGTAATACACATGCAGAAATTAGAAATTCAGACACGATAAACTGATGGCAAAACACTCCGAAATAGAAGAACACGTTTACCTTTGTGATGAGGTAGAGCCATTCTAGGAAGGAATCCAGTATTACTTGATCATCTTATGCTTGTGCATATTCTATGATGTAGCACTCACGAAACCAAAAACATTCTCACACAGTCTCATTATCGGGATATTTGTGGTTCTTTTATCTGTGTTGATAACATGTTGTGTAATTCGGATAACCCTCTCAGAGCATTAAGAGGAAATAAGTGAAAATGCAGTGGATGAACACCAAGGACAGGATACGCCACAGAAGTCAAAGGAGATTAGATGTACATGTGGCAATGTGAATGATCTTAAAGACTTAGAACTGAGTGAGAAAGTAAGAAACAAAGAGACATAATACAATATCACTTATATAAATTAAAAGTACATAAACAAACAAAATAATCATTTTGTAAGAACAGAATGAAGGCACTGCATATATCAGAATAGTTATGAGGTCAATGGGAAGCATGTATGGGTATATATTAAGCAAGTAATAAATAAAATAAATGTATAGATAAATGAACAAGAGAGGAGCTTTGGAACCAGTAATCATGGTGATATGTCCTACACTTAGGAATGTAGTTTAATTTAATTTTTCACACCTGAGAATCAAACACATAAACAACAGGAGGAATTAACATTACATGGTACTCATATAGAAATAGAAAATCAGAAAAAGGACAGACTAGAGAGAATAAAAATGAACCAAGTTTAGTAGGTGTTTTTCTGTTTTTACATTGATTTGGGGGAGGTAACATTGGTTACCGTAACATTGGTATACGTTTCAAGTGTACCATTCTATAACACATTGTCTGTGTGTTCCATTGTGTGTCCACCATCCAATGTCATCTTCTTTTGTCACCATATTTGACCCCATTTACTCTCTTCATCCTCCCTAAGCTCCCTTTCCCTCTCATATCTACCACAGTATTGTCTCTGTCTATGGGTTTTTTTGCTATTTGTTTTACATTTCATATCTGAGTGAAATCATATGGTTCATGCCCTTTCCTTAGTTATTTCATTTCTCATGATACTCTCAAGATCCATTCATGTTGTTGCAAGTGGCAAGATTTCATCTTTTTTAGGGCTGAGTAGTATTCCATTGATGATATCTTCCAGATCCTCGTTATCCAATCATCACTTGAAGGATAGTTAACTTCTTTTCACATCCTGGCTATTGTAAATAATGCTGCAGTGAACATGGGGGCACATGTAACTTTTTGTATCTTGTATATAAGTCACTTAAAGTTGATAAGAAATTACCTCATAAATGGTGCTAAGTGACTATTTGGGGAAAAAACTAAGGACGCCTATCTCATTTCTTATATCAAAAGCAATTCTAAGTGTATCAAGATGTATGGAAAGTCATATATGTTAGCAAAACTATGAAAACCTTAGAGAAAAAGATAAATGAATTTTTTTAAATAATGGTGAAAAAAGCATTATTTTTCATAACTGAGGCCTTTCAGACACTAACACAAAACTCAGAAGTCATAAGGAAAAAGAATGATTGATATGCCCATATTGAATTATAAATCACATGTGTGATGCAAATATCCATAAAGAAAGCCAAGTAGCAAAATGGGAAAAAACTTATCTCCAAGGCAAATATCAAAGAGCCAAATTTTTCATAATATTTGAGGGTTTTACAAAGTGGTAAAAGAAGGTTGAACAACCCAATATGAGAAAATTTGCAAAAGAAACAGAGTTCCTTTATAGTAAAAGATACAAAAATGATTAATAAACATGAAATTATGCTCATCCTCAAGTACAGTGGAATCATTATGCAATAAAATAGCAAAATTGGAGAGTGTGGCACCAGTTGTTAGTAAAGGTGTAGCTGGATAGGAACTTTTGAGCAATTTGAAGGGAGTATCAGTGAATGCAACTGACACTGCCTACTGAGATTTTAAAGGAATGTGCCTTGAGACCCAGCAATTAAGCCTCAGGAAACTTACTCTTCAAATACATTTGACAAAGACACAAAGATATACCTGCAAAGAGTTGTTGATTTAATGTCTAAAGATTGGAAACAACCCAAATGTCCATTAAGATGGATATGGTTAAATAAATCATGGCATGTTACACCACAGAACATAATCCATTTATTCTTAAGAGTTAGATTTATATGTGCTGTGAAAACAAAGCTAAACTACTAATAACGTGTAAGCCAAACCACAAAACCAGTGAAACGGTGGAATTTAAGGTAATAGCATGTCCTTGAGGTGATTGATTGATGTTCTGCTGAATGTAAATTGCCACAGGAAATGTGACTGGGAGACCATCAGCTTCAGGGGCTTCCTTGAATCCCACCTGCCTGTACTACCATCTCATAACTCGATCCTTCTACCATTTTTCTCTTGCATCATTTAGCCTTCAGATATATGCATACAACACTTAAATGTATACCTCACGTTTGATTTTTGTTTCTTAGCTTGAGAGAACTATAGGAGTTTCATATTCATGTGGCCAAACCAAAGTCTCAATTTAATACTTTAAGAAGCAAATGGTTTAAGAAATAGTTGTATGCAAAATGGCCTTTGACTGTGAATTATCCCCACAAAAGAAAAGCTTTGACTTTATGTCCAGTAAAAGTATGCAACTTTAAGATAACAGCATACTCAAAACTCCTGTAATTATGTGGATATCATTGTGGGGGTGACTTTCCTTGCAAGTTCCCCTCATGTGCAAAGATGAGAATAAACATGACTGAGACATGATCTAATCTGCTTGGGGAGGACAGATGGTGGATCCCTCAAAGGGGAAGGGCCAAGAGCCCCCTGCTCAAGGGGCTTCTATTGGGTTCCTTTGCATCAGATTACAGGTAAGGATCAAACAACAGATAGCATTCAAAGAACTGTGAGGGCTTATTCTCAGTCAAGGTCAAGTGGGAGGAGCCATAAATCTGTGAGGAACAAACTTCTTGCTTGGACCTTTATCATTTAAATAAGTGCATTCTAAGCAAAGCAGGTTTCACAGGATTTTTACATATTCTTTCTTATGCCTGATTTACCCCAATACGTGCTGTTCCCAGGACAGGGTTGCCCAGCCTTCCCCAAGATAGGTTTTCAGGTTTGAGGGCATTAGAGCCAGGAAGCAATTCTCCCAGAAGACATGGGGACTTGGGCTATGACAAAGCTGGAGGGGGTGGGGGTGTGAGGGGCAGAGTCCATCGCTCTTTATTGCAGCCCCCTGAGTCCTTCCATGATGGCCTCCCAAGTAGTCATGTCTGTCCTAGGTTGCTTCTCTTTTGAGAGGGTCTTACTCATCAAGGACTTCTGACCATGCTTTGGGGGCAGGGAGGAAACTGAGGCAGCATTTGCTACCAGAGACAGCTTTGTCTCCTGTGGCTCCATTCCAGAGGTCCTTAGCCACAGGGGGTAGAGTTACAATTCCTAGAACCAGGCAGAGGGGTCCACAACATATCATGGCTACAGGAGAGTGCTAATAAACTCTATCACTTAACGTTATCACCTCAACCACCATAAACCAAAAATGAGAGTACATCCCTTCCATCAAGTTGCATTCCTCAGATAGAAAGTTGGCGTCCAGATAATTCAATATATGCTCATTGTCCTTTAATTGTAATCACCATGTAAATGAAAACACAAGTTTGATAACTTGTAATCCTCTGGGAATATATCTGCTGATGTCATTGAAATGACATTGGTGTACAGTTTGAAAGATGTAGAGGCTTTACTCTGTGATTTCAAATGCAACACTAAGTGCCCTAGGATGTCGCACAGGATGGAAAATAAAATGAGGGCTGATAAATCTCCAAGGGAATCCCTCATTTCCATCACTCCCAGCAGCGCACCTTCAAATTTTCCCATGCAGGAAAATCTGCTGTTCACAACTGGGATCTAGGAGAACTGGAGTTTGTACCTTCAATCAAAAAAGGCAAAAAGGCTTGGGATGGAGTCACACTCCTAGCATGACTCTGGTGCAGACCCTGAGAGGCATTGCTTAGGAGCCAGCCTACAGTTGGCACTGCACTTCCAGAGTGGGTCTCTGCAGGCTGCAGAAACCAGTCCCTCCCACACTCCACCCTGGATTCCTAGACCAGTGACTCCTCAGCCCCATGTCTGCCTGCTCTCTGCCCTCGGGTGAGAGTGGGAAGGCTGCTGCTGAGCCTCAGTGTGCAGGATTCTGCAGTACTGACTGGGGGTTGTGGTGGGGAGTGGAATGGTGTTGGGAAAGGTGGGCTTTGTCATTTATTCTCCTACACATCAACAACTTATTCCTTGCCAATCTCTCAGAGACAGCAGTTCTGGTTCCACTTTTCTTAAGAAACCCAAGCTAAAATCCTCTTCCAGACTTTCTTCTTAGGAATAAGGCTGTTTCCAGACACATCTCACTCTGCCTGACTCTGCCTCCCACGCCCTCAACTGTCCACCCTTCAGTTTGCATAGTTCCTCTCAGTTGGCATTTGTTCCCCCATCTCCCACTGAATTGGCAGAGGACCAAGAGGAAACTAGGAACCTTACTCTTAGGACCCTCATCAAGAGCCTCTTGATCTTGAGCAGGCTCTGAGTCTAGCAGATGTGAGGGAACCAGGACTGAATGGGACACTCTTCTGGGAATGCTGGCATTGCCACTTCCAGCCCCTTCAGGAGTAAGAGCAGGTGGAGAAGAGGGCATCCCATGACACCAGTGCTGTCCCTCTAGTCCAGAAAAGGACACTGACCTCCACCGCTGGTGACACCACACCTACACCTTATTCTGCAATGACTTCCCCGTACAAGCCAGGCATGGTAGGTTCCCATATACCCAGGCTGGGTCAGTATCCAATTAGCTCAGTATCCAAGTATCTGCTTTGTGACTCCTTCTGTTATGGTGAAAGTTCTGGTGCCCATGAGGGTTCACACAGAAGAATCTGAAACACATATGTGAGTATATCCATGATGTGTGGATGTGTACATGTTTCTGTTGCATATGGTCTGTGTGCAGCATGAGGTGTGTGTGGATAATAATCCCCAAGTATGCAGTTGTGTGTGTGACAGTCATTATGAGGAGATTTCTGGAAAGGTCGTATTGGTCACAATGCTGTTAGGGCCTCAGAGAGATAAAAGATTCATTACCCACACCTTTGGTTTGGGAGAAACAGCCAGACTCATAGATCTCTTCCTGCCTCCCCTCTTCCTTCTGCTTTTCCCCACATCTCTGTGCCCTGCTTTCTGTCCCTGCTTGCTTCTAACTTCTATTTTCTTTATTCTATTTTAACCACTCTTAATTATTTCTTCCTCATCCTCTGCCCATATTACATAAAGACACATCCTGTTTACTTAATCAGTAAAGTTGATAGTTAGATGATATCTTTGGAGTGCAAAAGAATGAATAATTATTCCTGGCCTTTCTTGGAATGTAAATGTACAACAGTTCATCTTTTTACCTCCTTCTTCAACCATCTGTTACTCATTTGTTACTGTCCTTTTCTCTCTGGAGATTAAATCATCTTCTTTCCCATGCCACGTATACACACATGTGTATACAAGTGTTCAAATACTACCTCTGAGAAATAGACTGTTTTTTATATTTATTTATATTTGCTGTGCAGTCTGTACCTGGATTTAAATAACAACCAGAGCCCGGACCTGTGTGGCTTAGTTGCTGGGCATTGTCCCACAAGGAAACAGTTTGCTAGTTCTGTGTCAGGCTGGGTACATGCCTGGGCTGTGGTTTGGTTTTCCTGATCAGAGTGCCTCTCAGGCCACGTATGAGAGAAAACGAATCAGTGTTTCTCTTCCATATAGATGCTTCTCTGTCTCCCAACCTTTCCCTCTC
>NW_028073926.1:0-727 GCF_014824575.4 Sturnira hondurensis | reverse complement strand
TGCAGAAGCTTTTAATTTTGATGAGATCCCATTTCTTTATTCTTTCCTTTATATCCCTTGCTCTAGGAGACGTATCAGTAAAAATCTTGCTGCATGGAATATCTGACATTTTCTTGCCAATGTTCTCCTCTGGGGCTTTAATGGTTTCACAGCTTATATTTAAGTCTTTTATCCATCTTGAATTTATTTTGGTGTATGGTGTAAGTTGCTGGTCAAGTTTCATTTTTTTGCATGTAGCTGTCCAGTTCTCCCAACACCATTTGTTGAAAAGGCTGTCTTTACTCCATTTTATGTTATTGCCCCCTTTGTCCAATATTAATTGACTGTAGAGAGCTGGGTTTCTTTCTGGGCTCTCTATTCTGTTCCATTGGTCTATGTGCCTGTTTTTATGCCAGTACCAGGCTGTTTTGATTACAGTGGCCCTGTAATACAGTTTGATATGAGGTATTGTGATCCCTCCTACTTTGTTCTTCTTTCTCAAAATTGCAGCTGCTATTTGGGGTCTTTTATGGTTCCATACAAATTTTTGAAGTGTTTGTATATGTCTGTGAAATATGCCATTGGTACTTTAATAGGTATTGAATCTGTAAATTGCTTTGGATAGTATGGACATTTTGATGATGTTAATTCCTCCAATCCATAAACACGGTATATGCTTCCATTTATTTGTATCTTCCTTGATTTGTTTCTTCAGTGTTGTGTAGTCTTCTGCATACAGGTCTTTAAC
>NW_028073925.1:0-1421 GCF_014824575.4 Sturnira hondurensis | reverse complement strand
TACTTCCACATCTACATTTTGATATGCTTTCCTCTAGGAAAACTATACAAGTATCCCCTATTCCGAAGACCGCAGGCTATTGGATATGATTCATATGTGCGGTAACCAGTGAATTGGTGAATGTTTAGGTATAGTATTTAAGAGGAAACGTATACTCGCTCAAGGGCACTTTCTCAGAACAGCCAGAAAAGTTGAAGTATTTCAAAGAACATTGCATTTCTGTATGTATAAAAGGAGTTGCCTGCAGTACGGTTGGAATCATTTCAGATAGAGTTTCCTCAAACAAGCTTTATAAGGAACTTGCTCATTCCAAGAGATTTCCCTTGATCCCAACATTTCATAGTGGTTAGAACACAGGGAAACTCAGTTGCGTGAAAGCAGTAAACTGCTCCTCTGCCTTACACTTAGGAATTCACAAAGGGGTTTGTTCTAACCAGGTACTGCAGAGTACACGAATGTATGTTCTTCCTTGTGATTTTCTACCGGAAACAATGCGTTTCAGTGAACCTTTCAGTAGAAGCTCCCCTACTTTTAAAGGTACATGGGTGTACATACCTGCTGACTCATTCCAGTAAGAAAACGTGATTTGAATTTCCTTTTCTCTGTTCTCCAACTTAGTTAGAACAGGACGGTTTGGGAATTCTTAAGCAGCAGTGAAAAACGCGAAGAACATGATCCAAAACATTACTCTCTAGCTGGTCTGAAACAGAACTATTATCCTGGGGTAAGAAACTGTGTCAACATTGTTTTCCCAGAAACGGTTGTGTTGAATAGGTGTATTGCCACCTTGATTTGCTGAAGTTCCAGTGTTTTCTTATGCTTGTCTCTAAGAAATATGAACAAGTTGACCAAAAATGGCGCATTCTCTTCACGCTCGCTTCCATCATCACAAAAGTGTCTGCTACAAAGCATACGTACTTCCACATCTACATTTTGTTTTGCTTTCCTGTAGGAAAACTATACAAGTTTCCCCTATTCCGCAGACAGCAGGCTATTGGATATGATTCATAAGTGCGGAAACCAGTGAATTGGTGAATGTTTAGGTATAGTATTTAAGAGGAAACGTGAACTCGCTGAAGGACACTTTCTCAGAACTGCCAGAAAAGTTGAAGTATTTCAAGGAACATTGCATTTCTGTATCTCTAAAAGGATTTACCTGCAGTACGATTGGAATCATTTCAGACAAAGTTTTCCTCAAACAAGTTTTATAAGGAACTTGTTAATTCCAACAGATTTCCCAAGATCCCAACATTTCTTAGTGGTTAGAACACAGGGAAACTCAGTTTCGTGAAAGCAGTAAACTGCCCATCTGCCTTACATTTAGTAATTCACAAATGGGTTTGTTCCAATCAGGTACTGCAGAGTACACGAATGTCTGTTCTTCCTTGTGATTTTCTACCAGAAACAATGCGTTTCAGTGA
>NW_028073924.1:0-528 GCF_014824575.4 Sturnira hondurensis | reverse complement strand
TCCTGCTCAGGACGCACGACCACACCACCACCTGGTGGCAATGTTTCACCCAAAGCCATGGGAGAAAGATGGCTGAGGGACCCCACACTTAAGTTTTTGGTGAAACTTATGCATCGGAAAGAGACTGTTTATGGACGAAGCTGAAAGAGCTAAAGAGTCCATATAGGATCACATCTTACAAATCCAGGTCCGTACTCCCTAATTATGCCGTCTACCTGCCGTATTCATGGTGAGCAGTAACTGTGCACAGCTGGAAAGGGCTTTTCACACGTCTGACTCGGGGTATAAATTACTACTGCCTCCATTTCACAGCTGAGAAAACCGAGGCTCTCAGAGATTATGGTGCGTAGTTAGCAATAGAGGGAAAGCAGGATCCAAAACCGTGTTTTGTAATGTTGAAACACCCTCTGTCCACATTTAGGGAGGGCACCGCTGAAGTTCTGGGTGCCATGGAACTTGGGAATCAGCTGCATCAGTCAGTGTTGTGTCAGAACGCACTGCTTTCTTTTTTTTTTTTCCTATTTATTT
>NW_028073923.1:0-785 GCF_014824575.4 Sturnira hondurensis | reverse complement strand
AGATGGGGGGAGGGAAAGAATGGTATGGGAAACATAGAATCTAAAGAACTTGAGACACATGGACATAAACTAAAGGGGGGAGAATGGGGGAGGGGTTGTGCAGGGTGGAGGGGAATGAAGGGGGGAATAGGACAACTGTAATGGCATAATCAGTAAAATGTATTTTTAAAAAAGAAAATACAAAAAAATATCCCTGCTAATTTCTGAGTAGTGTGGCTCAACTGGTTGGGCATTGTTCTGCAAGGGGAAAGGTTGCCAGGTTGGATTTCTGGTCAGAGCACATGCCAGGGTTCTGGGTCCCATCCCGAGTTGGGACTTATGCGAGGGGCATTAGATTGATGTTTTGTTCGTACATCAATGTTTCTTTCCCTCTAGCTCTCCTTACTTTCCCTTTTTNCCCTCTAAGATTTTGCCTGAACTCTCTATAGCAGTCACCAGTCATCGGGAGCTGGTTTATTCTTGTGTATAGCAGGCAATCCAGGGCCAGTGGGGAGAGATAAATAACCACGAGGAAGGAGAAGATCAAATGAAACAAAGAGAAAACTGAGGAAAGTCCCACTTTGTGGATGTCTACAACTTCACTGGTTAATTCTGAGGTGATTCTTAAAATCATTGACGATCTCAAAGAGCTTCTCTTTATGTGCCTATGTCTGTAGACATGTACGGTATTGGAATTAAAACCTAGAAATGTTGTTATTAATTCATTGAAAAATAGCAATAACAAACTCGTTCAATGCTAATATAAACCACATTTATTAAAATAACTGCATTTTCTAAAATAAAAG
>NW_028073922.1:0-617 GCF_014824575.4 Sturnira hondurensis | reverse complement strand
ACTAAAAGCTTTTCCACTAAGATCAGGTACAAGACAATGTTGCCCACTTTCAACACTTCTATTCAATATAGTATTAGAAGTTCTAGCTGCAGCAATCAGACAAGAAAAGGAAATAAAAGCCATCCACTTCGGAAAGGAGGAAACAAAACTGGCATTGTTTGCAGATGACATGATAGTGTAGATGGAAAACCCTATATCCTCTACCAAAAAACTGCTGGAACTAATAAATGAATTTGGCAAAACAGCGGGATACAAAGTTAATATCCAGAAATCAAAGGCATTTTTGTATACCAACAATGAAGCAGCAGAAGCAGAAATCAGGAAAAAAATACCATTCAATATAGCAAAAAGAAAAATAAAATATCTGGGAATAAACCTAACCAAGGAGGTAAAAGACCTGTATGCAGAAAACTACGCAACCCTGAAGACAGAAATCAAGGAAGACACAAATAAATGGAAACATATACCGTGTTCATGGATTGGAAGAATTAATATCATCAAAATGTCCATACTACCCAAAGTAATTTACAGATTCAATGCAATACCTACTAAAGTACCAATGGCGTATTTCACAGACATAGAACAAACAATTCAAAAATTTATATGGAACCAGAAAA
>NW_028073921.1:0-1668 GCF_014824575.4 Sturnira hondurensis | reverse complement strand
TAGAGCGAGATCAAGAGCTGGGTCCTTTGTCCAGAGGCTTTTATCTCTTCCCAGCACGCAGGAATCTTAGAGGAAGTCTCAAGGGAGGGTTTCAGCAGAATATTCAACATTTTTCTAGGTGTGATCATTCAGGGTCACAGTCTTTGCTGATTGGCCAGTGACAGGACAAGGGGTCTTTAGTCATTAGAATTTGTTCTGACATCACTCACTTGGTTTTGCTGCTCTTCTGGGCCTGGAGCTGAAATACAGTGGAGGCCTAGGTGTTATCTCCAGGGAGGAAAGGCCAGGGGAAAAGAGGTTACCCTAGAGTCAAGGTCCTGTTTTCCTAGTTTTGCCCTCTGCCAGGCACTGGTGACCATCTTTGCACCTGGCTGTAAACTGCTCTGCCATTTTTGTTCCACTATCTGTTTCAGTTTTCCTATTTCACTTGCCAAGGAATTTTCCTAGCTTCTTACTATCCTGTGTCAGAATGATTCAACAGCAAAATTGGGTTTCTTTAAGTGGTTTTGTCACATGTCTGCACAGATATTCAGGTTCTTAGTGATCAGGACAAAAAATTGAGCTGAACACCCAGAGTTTATAGCAGAGAACATGGGAGCAGGCCAACTATCAGTAGAGATTGACCTCATGGGCTGGAGGGATTCTATTCTTCTTCTTCTTTTTTTTTTTTTTGTAAAGATTTTATTTATTTATTTATCTTTAGAGGGGAAGGAGCGGGAGAGAAACATCAATGTATGGTTGCCTTTCGTGCATCCCCTGCTGGGATTTGGCCTGCAGGGAACCAGCCTGCAACCCAGGCATGTGCCCTGACTGGGAATCGAACCGCGATCCTCTGGTTCGTAGGCCTGTGCTCAATCCACTGAGCTACACCAGCCAGGGCCCGGATTCTATTCTTCTTATAGGGTGGATCCTTCCTGGCTAGTTTTGGCGGGCTTTTACTGTGCAAGTACAGGTAGTTGTATTACTTTAAAGCTACTGCACATGTGGTCTCCCATGGTTTTGCTTGATTGGCCACTGGAGAAGGAGTTACACAACGTTACCAAATGGACACCCCCTTCTCCTGGGATCTCCCCGTACTAGGTTCACTTTGCCTGCCACCTGGGAATTATAGCTCTCCATGTTAAAGATTGGTGAAAAGGAAAGAACTTATTTATTCAAAAACTTCTATAGACTTAAGGGTAATGGTTTAATGTCTTCATTAAAATCCCAAAGCCCCTTAAAACACCCACAAACACACACAGTCCTTCCTTCCCTCCATTGCCCAGTCTGGGGTACCGCATCTCAGGAAAAGAAATAGAGGTCCATGGCTCAGGCAGTCCCCAGTTCTTCCCAGTAATCCGTGTTCAGCTAGCAGGCCTCCCTTGGTTCCCAGCACCATTAGCTGTGTTGCTGGGATTTCCAGTTCTTAATCTAAAACCACATGACACCTTCTCATGGCCCACCTGCAAGGGTCCTTTTACCCCTTTCCTTCCTGCAGAATCTCTCCTGCGTTCTTCCAAACTGCTAAGAGGGAGCTCTGCATTGTTGCTACATTTTGCTTTCCGTCTTCCTAAGCTGCATGGCAAAGGGAGACCCAAAGCTGCATGGTTCTTCTCATCATGGGTGCCACGCCTGGGTATAAATCTCAGCACCTATCTTCCTCTGCATTTTCATCTCTGACTCCTCCCA
>NW_028073920.1:0-723 GCF_014824575.4 Sturnira hondurensis | reverse complement strand
TTAATTATAATTTGTCTTGGTGTATTCCTCCTTCAGTCAAATTTCTTTGGGAGGGTGTGTGCGGGTGGAGGGGAATGAAGGGGGGGAATAGAACAACTGTAATGGTATAATCAATAAATATATTTTAAAAAAAGACTAAGCCCTGGCTGGTGTAGCTCAGTGGATTGAGCGCGGGCCTGTGAACCAGACGATCACGGTTCGATTCCCAGTCAGGGCACATGCCTGGGTTGTAGGCCAGTTCCTGGCAGGGGCCAGTTCCCAGCAGGGGATGCACAAGAAGCAACCATACATTAATGTTTCTCTTCCTCTGTCCTTCCCTCCCCCTCTAAAGATAAATAAATAAAATATTAAAAAAATAAAAATAAAATAAAAATAAAAAAAGACTAGAGAATGAGGCAAAAGAGTGGTGACTGGAAAAACTTTTAATTTCTGTATGACAAAAGCATGTGCTACATTGATGAACCCAACTATGTAGAGTTATTTAATGAAGTGGGACATGATCATTACCTTGTCGGTTAATTCCTCATCAAATATTCATTAACACCTACTCTGTGTCAGGTACTAAGCTTTGGGGAATCACTGGTGAAAAAGAAAATCATGTTCTCTGCCCTAAAAGGTGCAACATTTTAGTGTGGGGCATCCTGTTAACTTTTAAACAAAAAATAATAAAATAAAATAATTTCAGGCATAAGTAAGTGCTACAAAGTACATATGTAATATAAG
>NW_028073919.1:0-717 GCF_014824575.4 Sturnira hondurensis | reverse complement strand
GTTGTAGGCCATAGAGGTCCCAGCAGGCATTGCCAGTCTGGACACCAGGTTGGCCAATGTGGATGGAGATGCATTTATGCATGTTTGCTGCCTTGTGGCTGCCGAGTGAATGGTGAGAGAAAGAGGAGAGGTTGTTTCTTCTTACAGCATGACCCTTAGGCAGTTGGTGGAAGAGAATCTGTCTTAGCTTTAATGCTTTGATGAGAATAGCCATCTGAAGACCATGTGAGATTTGAGGAAGTGGACATATAATAAAGAAAAAAGGGGCCCTGGCTGTCGTAGCTCAGTGGATTGAGCGCAGGCCTGCGAACCAGACGATCGCGGTTCGATTCCCAGTCAGGGCACATGCCTGGGTTGCAAACCGGTTCCTTGCAGGCTAACTACCAGCAGGGGATGCACAAAAGGCAACCATACATTGATGTTTCTCTCCCTCTCTCCTTCCCCTCTAAAAATAAATAAATAAATAAAATCTTAAAAAAGAAAAAAGGGTTTTAAAAATAGATATGTAAGTCTTGAGGATGTTTAGAGATTTTGAGATAGAACCAGCTCAAGGGACTAGGGCAGATGTTGCGGAAAGGCAAGGGAGCAGATCCATTAGGGGAACTGATTATTCAGTAAGGAGTTTAGTATAAGAGTTTAGATGAGAAAGGAATAATGGATATAGAAAAGTGTTGGAGGTGGGGGTAGACTCAAGTAGAAGGGGATGTTAGGAAAAGA
>NW_028073918.1:0-1525 GCF_014824575.4 Sturnira hondurensis | reverse complement strand
CTACCATTTATCATTGTTTAAGGTTTAAGTTAGGAAAAGGAAGTAAGGCAGCTAGGGGATTAGGAAACTTCTTGAAAATAGAATGAGAACTCAGGGTATGTCAAAGCCAAGGTGTGAGGGTCTATCACTTCCTATTTCTACAGCCCACCTCAGTTATTCTCTGAGGGTCCCTTTGCAACTGTTCTTATCTTAGGTTGTCCTTACCTTGCAGAATTTTACCTGTCGTTGGCTAACCATTCATCTGCTGGGAGTCAAGCTGGGTAAAGTGAAAGGCTGAAGAAATGGCACTCCTGCCAGGGAGATAAACTTTATCTCCTTAGTGGCTTAATATCCCAAGGTTCCTTTTCTCAGCCTTAGCCATGGGGGTTACAGCTTCTGAAACCAGCCAAGGCAGTTCCCAAAAGAGGCTGACCAATTCCTGAGAAAATGTTTTAACATCATGCAATAAAGAACCATAAAAATAAGGATTAATTATCCATTGTATAAATAAAAATATGTGTGCCAGCAAACCAAAAAAATACATTACGAGAATTAAGACAAACTTAGACAGAGAATGTATTTCCAAGTAATGTCTGGTTGAAAGATGCGAGCATTGTACATTAATAACATTATATGTCGTGTGGGGGATCCCAGCACCCTCTGACCACAGTGACCATCCCCAGAAAGAGGACACAGGGGGCCTGGGAGAGAGGGTATGATGTCAAGGTTGAAGGTCCCTTTCTTGTACACAAATCTTTGTGAAAATTCTCCTCATTAACTTGCCTTTTCACGTCAACATCACTTACAACTCTAGACTGAGAAAACGGATCAGCTAAGCTGATGCTATAAACTTATCAACGCATAAACATTCTCCAAGGCCCCCACACATAATTTCTATTGTTATTTCTAATCAGTTATCCATGTACAAACGTGACTATTTCTCGTGTCATTAGTTTAGGGTCTCTGTAATATGCCATGGGTGTGCAAAAGAAAAGATATTGCAAAGGAAGATGTGGACACAATCAAAATGTTNTAAAAAAAAAAACTTCAAATAAAGAAAATGCAATACTGAAAATGACCTGCTTTCCTTTTTAACGTTATACACCATGGTAGACTTTATTTACATTTCAAATTACTATTATACAATTTTGGGCCACTGGCTGGTGTAGCTCAGTGGTGTGGCTCAGTGCTAGACTGTGAACAAAAAGGTCACTGGTTTGATTCCCAGTCAGGGTGCATGCCTGGTTTGTGAGCCAGAACCCCACTGGTGAGTGCTCTAGAGCTAACCACACATTGATGTTTTTCTTCCCTCTTTCTCTCCCCCATACCCTTTCTAAAATAAACAAATAAAATATTTTAAAATAAAAAAAAGTTGGTAATGATACACAACTATCAGTGTTGGATTACATAAACTATCTGAATAAATGGTAATCACATTTGAATCTGTTTGGGAGATGCATACAAATTTAAAATTGGTTTCTTCTCTAATAGTCAACCATTTCTTCTTATGCTCATAAATGTGAGGCTGTCTTTTGATCATGTTTCA
>NW_028073917.1:0-1481 GCF_014824575.4 Sturnira hondurensis | reverse complement strand
AGTCTGCAATCCCACCAACAGTGAACTAGAGTCCCCTTTTCCCCACAACCTGTTGAGCCTTATAGCATTGTCTGATTTCAGAAACTCTGCCTATACATTGCTTTGATTAAAGATAGGAAGTGAGGAGTGTATACTACACAACTGGTCTATGAAGACCATCCACTGGAAGGGGGGTCTGGAGTCATAGCACCTTTTTTTTTTAAGATGGGAGAGGCTCAGGAGTATTTATGAGCTCAATTCTGAGGGGAAGGATAGAAACAAAAAGCCCAGAAAAGAAGGAAGAGAGTGAATATCGCAGTCACAGGATCTGGAGCAGAGGTAGATGGATGGAGTAGCTGTGGATGAAGGGTCCACAGAAGGAGGGCTAGATGTCGACCCAGACGCACTGGGGAACCTGGGAAAGCTCCCACTCCAGGGGGTCTGTTTCCTCAGTAGAATAAGAGGCATGGCGTGTTGTCATAGGGAAGGCGTTGTTAGGGAGATGGTCCAAGGAGAGTGTTAAAGTTAGGGTTTGGGTTAGTTTTTTTTTTTTTAAGTTGGAATCATTACTGCAGAGGTGAGGGCAGAGAGCTGACCTGGAGCAGTAAACTGAGAATGGAAACGATACATTTGGAATGGCAAATTTTCCCAGCTGTGAATTTTCTCTAGTTATCTCTGCAAACCTGGGGAACATGGCTGGTTGGGATAGTGGGGTTCGCTAGATGAGCATGTACCAGGAAGGACAGAGAAGCTGGAGGTGAGGGCAAGAGGGGGTTGATGTTCTGCCGCAGAGGGTCTGACTAGACGAGGAGGGGGTGGAGTGGAGATGTGAGCACAGACTTGGAGAAGACCTCCAAGGGCCTGGGTGCTCTGTGGAGCTGGAGTGTAGGGTCAGGAACAAGAGAGCCAGGGAGTGTCAGAGGCAGGTATCTTCCCCGGAGCCGAGCCCTAGAGCCTAGGAGGCTGAGATTTCGGCAATCCTGGTGTGGAAAAAGGACCTGGGGACAAGAGGCCAGGGTGCTGGGAGGGTTGTGCCTCAGGATCAGGGCGGTGCTTAGTGGTGGGGAGAAGCTAGAGAGCAAGTGTCCAAAGTCTGAGGGGTGCCCTGAGACTGACCTGGTCAGGAGGTGAGTGCCGTGTATGGAGGCAGAGAGTGGTAGAGACACGCAGCATGAAAGTCAAAAGGGAGGATCAAACTGACAGCGAAACGCTGGGAGAGATCTAAAATATGGGGCATGGAAATGCATGCCCTCCACAGCCTAAAGGGTAGAAGGAGAGTCATGTCCCCGGCAGGAGTCAGCATTGATGAGGTCCATTGGGGGAGGGAGCACCTTTTAGAGATGTAGGTGGGGTTTCCAGGGGGTGAATTGTTGAAGCATTGGGAGGGAGGTTTGCAGGAAGTGGGTGGTCAGCTGGGAGCACAGGGGCATGCACGGTTCATGGTCTAGGATGGCTGAGAGGCATGGAACTTCCTGGTTTTAAGAGTTTGATTTAAAAACTCT
>NW_028073916.1:0-1033 GCF_014824575.4 Sturnira hondurensis | reverse complement strand
TCTGGGAGGACAGAAAAGCCCGGCTACAGAGTCTGCCCTGTGCCCAGGGCAGTGGACGCAGGAGGCGGGCCCTGGACGGAGGGGCAGCGTCAGAGCCGGCAGATGTGTGGAAGGACTTTCCTTTGGTGTGGACCTGCGCACCCCTTCCCTCCTGTCCCCACAGTGGCCTCTGAGGGAGCCCTGGACGTGGCCCTCAAGGCCCTTTCAGTGTTGGCCTGTCTTGGTCCCTTTGGGCCGCCGTAACAAAATACCACCGACCAGGTGACTTGGAGGCCACACTGTGTGTGGCTCCCAGTTGTGGCCGCTGCGAGTCCCAGATCAAGGCTCCTGCATGGCCAGGTACAGGTGGGGGCCTTCCTGCGTCGTCTGGTCACAGGAGGGAAGGGACAAGAGGTTTCCCTGGAGCCTCTGCCCTAAGAAACGCATCCCACTGACAACCGCTCTACCCTCGTGATCTGAGCACCTGCCAGGGCCCCACCTCTTACGACATGTGTGGGGTTTATCATGTATTTTTAAAAGTCAATTTATTAATTGATTTACAGGAAGAGAGGGAAGGAAGGAGACAGAGATGGGAAGAGAGAAAGTGAGACAGACAGACAGAGAGACATGGATTGGTTGTTGAACTTACTCATGCATCTGGGATCCAACCGCATCCAACTGAGATACCAGTCAGGACTGGGGTAATAAGTTCTGCACATGGATTTATGGACACAAACCTGCAGGCCACAGCATGGCCCAAGGTGCATTCTTCCCACCGTATTTCCAAATGTGACACACTCTGTTCAGTTACTGAGGAAGGAATTGTATGAGTCATGATTGTATTTTTGTTAAAAACGAACACCCACATATTAGTTGTTTTCATAACATGCACCCATTCTGGCAGACTTGGAAAATAATGGGTCTTCATCTCTCTCCAAATTCTTTTTTCTTCCCCACTGCCTTGGGTTACAAGGGGTCAGAGGGGCGCCCCCCATTCAATGAGAGACAGAAACATGAGTGACACTCACTCACACAGTAACCACAGGGGAGGGTG
>NW_028073915.1:0-1441 GCF_014824575.4 Sturnira hondurensis | reverse complement strand
ACAAAATTGTAATGTGCATGGTCTTAAAGTATCACCAAACACACACACACACTTCTAACAGATGAGGCAAACCCAAATGTCCACATCTCCAAATATTATTAACCTTACACCACACAACGTTATGATAATTTGGATGGCTACTAATGCATAAAAGCAGTCATTTCTCCTACTGAGCATTTCTGACAGCGTCAGTATCGTTTTAAAACAGCAGTCCCATTTCTTCCTGTTGTTACCTACTCAATCTGCTGAGAGAAATACTTTGCCGTTGTTTATTTGACTAATATTACTGTAACGGAAACCTGTAACATTTTTACTACAGATTTGCTTCACTAGTTGGTATTAAGGTGCTGAAATCATAAGTATGAAAAACTACACAAGCAAACACAAACTTGCTCCAGTGAAATTTTGTTAAAATTCAGAATTACAAAACATTGCAATACCTTACTAATATCCAGAGTGTGGTCTTCATCCCACCTCACGAACCATATATGGAATAAAGTGTCTGGTAGCCACAAGAATCAGGAAGAAAAGAGCAGAGACAGCGAGCCACATCCAGGGGCGGTTTTTACGTGGCCGGGAAGGTAAAAGGAAGGAGCAAGTCACCACGCCCGGAGGAACATTCCAGGCAGAAAGACCAGCAAGGAGACCAACTGAAGTTGATGCATGAAGATATTACTCAGGAGTATTCAGTTTTCAGCAGTTTTGGAGGAAGAATGGGAAGTTTTTAAACAAGAATGAAAAATTTCATTCATTATTCTTAAGAAAAATATGTATTTTAGGCTCATACTTTTAAAAAATGAGTGTCTTCATCAAAATGAGTGTCTTCTATCAAAATAGAAATCTTCTTTTCCAACATACATATGGAATGGAAAGTTTAGGATAATCACTTTTTTAATAGAGATTTACCCCACATCAGGATGCATAAACATTCACAGCATTAGTTCTAATTAATTAAAATTAGTTTTGATATATTCCGCCATATATTACATTGTTCCAATCATCCTATAAAGTTTTACCTTCATTCGTAGAGGAAAATGGTAGGAATTAGACCAGAACCTCCGTGTCCTGACTTAAAGTCTGGCAGGGATTTTTTGTCTGGGTTATTTTTTTTGACATAACACTGTAACAGTGTGGGAAGTCATTTACTCTGTCTTTGATGTCAGTGCCACTATAAGGATCACAGCCATCTTCCTACTCACAAATGACACACCCTGTTAAGCCTGCATCTTGAAGACGACAGGTAGAAATAATGTCACGGATTGGTAAGATTTCTCATCCATTTATTCAATATTTTCTGATCTACTGTCTGCTCTACACTGCAGGCAATGTCGTGAATAAACTAAACACGTGTGCATGAATGTGTGTGTATCTATGTAGGAGTGTATATATCCTTATAAATGGGTATACTTGTTTGCACAGGTGTGTTCATATACATGTGTAC
>NW_028073914.1:0-1744 GCF_014824575.4 Sturnira hondurensis | reverse complement strand
TAGAAATGAAGATCACATGGAGGGTTAGCAACAGGAGAGTGGGAGGAGGAGAAGGTACTGAGAATAAGTAGCACATATGGTAGGTAAAAAACAGACAGGGGGGAGGGCAGGAATACTATGGGAAATACAGAATCTAAAGAACTTGTGACACATGGACATGAACGAAAGGGGGGGAATGGTGGGGGAGGGGTTTGCAGGGTGGAGGGTAGTAAAGGGGGAGAATAGGACAACTGTAATGGCATAATCAATAAAATATATTTAAAAAAAGAAAATATCAGCAAAGTGAAAAGGGAATGAACTATATGGGAAACATATTTGCTAATGTCAGCTCAGACATGGGTTTGATCTCCAAGATATCTAAAGAACTCACATGACTTCACACCAGGAAGACAAACAATTCAATTAAAAAATGGGCAAAGGACCTGAGCAGACACTTCTCTAAGAAGGACATACAGAGGGCCCAGAGACATAAGAAATGATGCTCAGCATCACTACCCATCAGAAAGAAGGAAGGTGAAACCACAATGAGATACAACTTCATGCCAGTCAGAATGGCCCATTAACAAATCAACAAACAAGTGCTGGTGAGATGTGAAGAAAAGGGAACCCTAGTGCACTATTGGTGGGAATGTAGACTGGTGCAGACATTGTGGAAAATAGTATGTAATTTCATCAAAAAACTAAACATGGAACTGCCTTTTGATACAGCAATTTCACTACTGGGATTATGCCCTAAGAATCCTGAAAAACCAATCAATTCAAAAGAACCTATGCACTCCAATGTTCATAGCAGCGTTATTTACAATAGCCAAGTTTGGAAACAGTAAATGCCTATCAGTAAATGCTCATCAGTAAATGAGTGGTACATTTACACAACGGAATACATAGCCAAAAGAAGAAGGAACTACCACCCTTCTTGACAGCGTGGATAGAACTAGAGAGTATTATGCAAAGTGAGGTAAGTCAGGCAGTGAAAGACAAATACCATATGATCTCACCTATAAGTGGAACCTAATCAACAAAACATTATCAAAAAAGAACCAGAGACATGGAAATAACAAACTGACAGTGACCAGAGGGGAGTGGGGAGGGGAATAACAGGAAAGAAGGGGAAGGGTCAAGTCTAGGAATATGTACAAAGGACCCATGGACAAAGACAATGGGGTGGAGATTGTCTTTGGGAGCAGGAGTTGGACAGGGCAAGGAAGAGCAATGGGGGAATAAATTGGGGCAACTAACTGAAAAACAATTTAAAAAAATATATTTGTCCCTAGTTTTTTTCTTGTAAGATCTTTGTCTGGATTTGATATTAGGGTAATGCTGTCCTCATAGAACAGATTTGGAAGTATTCCATCTGCTTCTATCTCCTGAAAGATATTATAGAGAATTGATATACTTCTTTTTTAATTGCTGCAGCTTACCAGGGAATCCATCTGGGCCTAATATTTTCACTTTCAATAGGTTATTAATTATTGATTCAATTTTTTAATATATATTTATGATTATGCCATTACAGTTGTTCTAATTCCCCTCTTCATTCCCCTCCACCCTGCACACCCCATCCCCCACCCTTCCCCCCCCTTTAGTTTATGACCATGTGTCTCAAGTTCTTTAGATTCTATATTTTCCATAGTATTCCTGCCCTCCCCCTGTCTATTTTCTACCTACCATCTCTGCTACTTATTTTCTGTACCTTCTCCCCTCTTCTCCCCCTCCCACTCCCCTGTTGCTAACCCTCCATGTG
>NW_028073913.1:0-505 GCF_014824575.4 Sturnira hondurensis | reverse complement strand
CCAGGGTGATAAAAATCTTTTTTTAAAAATAGTTATTCTTTTTTTATTTTTTTAAATATTTATTTATTTATCTTTAGAGGGGAAGGGAAGGAGAGACGAAGAGAAACATCAATGTATGGTTGCTTCTTGTGCATCCCTTGCGGGGAACTGGCCCCTGCCGGGAACTGGCCTGCAACCCAGGCATGTGCCCTGACTGGGAATCGAACCACGATCCCGTGGTTCGCAGGCCCGCGCTCAATCCACTGAGCTACACCAGCCAGGGCTCAAAATCTTAAAAAAAAAAAAAAAAACTGCAGGGAGTGTAGGGAACTGCCCCATTTCCTTCCTGTCCAGCTCCACTCAATCCACAGATACACAGGGAATATTCTCCAAGAGGCAGGGGAAGACCCTAAAGTAGGGAGGGCCTAAGTCAGGAAACTTACTGACGCAATTCTCCCACCTCCCCCCAAGGAAGCTAGAAGACTTGGCAGGGGTGTGAGGATCATCCTGGAGACACTGGACACTG
>NW_028073912.1:0-1069 GCF_014824575.4 Sturnira hondurensis | reverse complement strand
CATTGTGGTTTTAATTTGCATCTCTCTGATAGCTAGCGATATCGAGCATCTTCTCATGTGTCTCTGGATCCTCTATATGTCCTCTTTGGAGAAATGTTTGTTCAAGTCTTTTGCCCATTTTTTAATCGGGTTGCTCGTCTTCTTTGAGTGGAGTCAAGTGAGTTCTTTGTATATTTTGGAGATTAAACCTTTGTCTGAGGTATCATTGGCAAATATGTTTTCCCAAGCTGTTGCTTCTCTTTTTATCTTGATACTGTTTTCCTTAGCCATGCAGAAGCTTAATTTTGATGAGATTCCATTTGTTTATTCTTTCCTTTATGTCCCTTGCTCTAGGGGACGTATCAGTAAAAATACTGCTGTGTGGAATATCTGAGATTTTCCTGCCAATGTTCTCCTCTAGGGCTTTAATGATTTCACAGCTTATATTTAAGTCTTTTATCCACCTTGAATTAATTTTGGTGTATGGTGTAAGTTGGTGCTCGAGTGTTATTTTTTTGCATGTAGCTGTCCAGTTCTCCCAACACCACTTGTTGAAAAGGCTATCTTTACTCCATTTTATGTTACTGCCCTCTTTGTTGAATATCAATTGACTGTAGAGATTTGGGTTTATTTCTGGGCTCTTTGTTCTATTCCATTGGTCTATGTGCCTGTTTTTATGCCAGTACCAGGCTGTTTGATTACAGTGGCCTTGTAATACAGTTTAATATCAGGTATTGTGATCCCTCCTACTTTGTTCTTCTTTCTCAAAATTGCAGTTGCTATTCGGGGTCTTTTACGGTTCCATATAAATCTTGAAGTGTTTGTTCTATGTCTGTGAAATATGCCATTGGTACTTTAATAGGTATTGCATTGAATCTGTACATTGCTTTGGGTAGTATGGACATTTTGATGAAGTTAATTCTTCCAATCCATGAACACGGTATACTTCTCCATTTGTTTGTGTCTTCCTTGATTTCTTTCTTCAGTGTTGTGTAGTTTTCTGCATACAGGTCTTTTACCTCCTTAGTTAGGTTTATCCCCAGATATTTTATTTTTGTTTTTGCTATATCAAATGGGATTTTTTTCTTGA
>NW_028073911.1:0-707 GCF_014824575.4 Sturnira hondurensis | reverse complement strand
CTATTCAAAAAAATCCAAAATGATGGGAAACTCCCAAACTCTTTTTATGAAGTGAGCATTATCCTAATTCCAAAACCAGATAGAGACACAACAAAAAAAGAAAACTTTAGGCCAATATTACTGATGAACATAGATGCTAAAATACTCAACAAAATATTGGCAAATCGCATCCAACAATACATCAAAAAGATCATACACCACGACTAAGTGGGATTCATCCCAGGGATGCAAGGGTGGTTCAATATCCGCAAATCAGTAAATGTAATACACCACATAAACAAAAGCAAAGACAAAACCCACACAGTCATATCAATAGATGTGGAAAAAGCTTTTGATAAGGTACAACACCCATTTATGATAACGGTACTCAGCAAAGTGGGAATATAGGGAGCATTCCTCAATATAATAAAGGCCATATACGAAAGACCTACAGCCAACATCATACTCAATGGGCAAAAACTAAAAGCTTTTCCACTAAGATCAGGAACAAGAAAAGGTTGTCCACTTTCACCACTTCTATTTAATATTGTATTGGAAGTTTTAGCCACAGCGATTAGGCAAGAAAAGGAAATAAAAGGCATTCAAATTAGAAAGGTGGAAACACAACTGTCATTGTTTGCAGATGATATGATAGTGTACATGGAAAATCCTATACACTCTACCAAAAAACTGCTTGAACTAATAAATGAATTTGGCAAAACAGCGGG
>NW_028073910.1:0-601 GCF_014824575.4 Sturnira hondurensis | reverse complement strand
GTTTCCCTGGGAAAGTCATGAGAGCACGTATCTCCCCGTGCCCTTGTCTGTGGGTCAGGACCCACAGGAAATGCCACAGTCAGGGGCAGGGGCTCCCAGATCCCCAGGAGAACGACGGGAACCGGGACAGGAGAGGGGCCCGGGGATGATCCGCCTTTGCTTCAGCGGCTCCTCTTTTCCTCCTCCCTTCTCCCCAGGCAGACGCGCCCCACCTCACCACCCCCAGCCACGCCTTTCCCGCCCCTTTTCTTTCCCGAAGGCAGCTACCTGCCGGGCACCGCGACCCGACCCAAAGAAGCCCACCATGGGGACTGCGGTGGAGGTGGCCAGGTTCTGGATCCACCCCGGACACTTCATCCTGGCCCTCGAACTTAGTGCCCCCCACCCCCATTACTCCCTCCCTTACCGCCCCCCTCCACCACCACACTTAATTTTACACCCCGATCTTACCGCCCTGCGCCGGGAGACAATCCGCTGCCCTGGCCGAGTCCGCCAGCACAGTCAGGACCAGGAGAACCAGCCGCAGCTCGCAGCCCGAGGGCTTCATGCCGCGCAGCCGTCCCACCGCAAAGCTACTTCTCGGAGGGGACCGGCGTGCGCA
>NW_028073909.1:0-545 GCF_014824575.4 Sturnira hondurensis | reverse complement strand
AGAGAGAGAGAGAGAGAAAGAGAGTGCGTGGGAGTGTGTGTGTGTGAGTGTGTGTGAGAGAGCATGTGAGTGCATGTGAGTGTGTGAGAGACAGTGTGTGTGAGAAAGAAAGTATGTGAGGGAGTGTGTGTGTGTGAGGGAGTGTGTGTGAGAGACAGTGTGTATGTGTGTGTAAGAGAGTGTGAGTGAGAGAGTGTGTGTGTGAGAGTGTATGTGTGTGAGAGAGAATGTGTGTGTGAAACAGAGTATGTGTGTGTGTGTGAGAGACAGTGTGTGTGTGTGTAAGAGACAGTGTGTGTGCAAGAGAATGTGTGTGTCAGAGAGACAGAGAGAGAGTGTGTGTGTGTGTGTGCACGTGCGTGTGTGTGTGAGTGAGAGAGGAGGGGGAGACGCCTGACCACCTAGCACCACTAAGAAACACCATTCTGTGGAAGCCTTGGACTGCGTTGTATTGAATGCATCCTGATACACTGAGGATGTCAAACGGCACATTGCGAATCCGCCCACCGCGCGTGTCCTTCCCACGGTAAGGAGAGCAGAGCACG
>NW_028073908.1:0-1085 GCF_014824575.4 Sturnira hondurensis | reverse complement strand
AAGGAGAGACAGATTTTCAGGGCCCCAGACAGATTAGAATGTAACAAATAAGTTTTATTCTAACTCACTGGTTTATGGCAGGGAATTGGAAACTGGGATCTACCTTTTCCAGATCAAGACACTGCCAGGAGGTGTGGGGCAGGAGCAAGTGAAAACACCACAACATTTTCTAGCATTTTGAATGTGGCTTTTTCTTGACTCCCTGTGGAACCCTTGGCTGCCAGTAGATCTTTGACTTTTTTTCCATGGCTCCTATAACCTGATTTTAGCATGTGTGTGTGTGTGTGTGTGTGTGTGTGTGTGTGTGTATGGGCACATGATGTTTCTGTGGGGAAGTAAAAGTTTGGAGATTACTGGTCTGTTGTTTTGTTGACATTACTCCTGAATTTATTTATTTTATTTTTTGTTTTTCTTTTTCTGATTTAATCTTTATTGTATTTTCCCATTACCATTTAGTGCCCTTATACCCCTCTCCACCCAACAATTGCCACACTGTTGTCCTTGTCCATGTGTCCTTTTTTGTTTTTGCTCAGTCCCTCTACAACCTAACCTCCAGCTCCCCCCCCCCGCCCCACCCACCCACTAGCTGTCATCACTCCTCAATTCAGAGTTTATGACTTCTTTTTAGAATAGGTTAGAGGGGAGTATTGATGGAAATTGGTGCTCTTTGAATGCCCTCTCCACTGAAGGTACCCCTAGGCACTATCCCAGATTACTGAATACTGAAGCCATGAGGGTAACTGGAGACTCTCATCAGAAGGCAAAGGACAGAGTCTGTGGAGAGCCATATTCGGAGTCGGGAGAAAGCCCTCCTAACCCTGGGTATGAGGATATCAATGACGGTGTTACTCAGTCAGCACGTGTTATTTATGCAATCCCAGAAAGAAGTCCTTGTCTCTACTTGATAAGGTTTAAAATATCTAACTATTCTTGAGAAGTAGATAAGATAGTTATCATGCCCATTTGCCTCATGAGGGAAGTGACAATTCTCACGAGTTTTAGCCAAGATTATTCTTCTCACTGTCCGGTGCCGCCCCTCCTGCCCTCCCTGAACATGGAAGATTGATTTGTAACTGAAAGCAGGA
>NW_028073907.1:0-1418 GCF_014824575.4 Sturnira hondurensis | reverse complement strand
ACCTAGACCAAAGCCTGAGGAGGCAGTGAATACCACAGACTGAGAAGTCCCAACCCTCCTTTCTGCCTCCTTCCTGGTGACTTTGGGCAATATATAGAATGTTTGTGTCCCTTCAAAATTCCTACGTTGAAACCTAACCCCCAATGTGGTGGTGTTGGGACGTGGGGCCTTTAGGAGGTGGTTAGGTCTTGACGACATAGCCCTCTCCAATGCCTCTGGTGTATGTATGAAGGCGGCCCGAGAAGGCTCCCTTTTCTTCTGCAGAGCCACAACAGGAGAAATGACAGCTGTGTGTGATCCAGGAGGAGGCCCCACACCAGACACCACCTGTGTTACCGCCTCGATCTGGGACTTCTCAGCCTCCACAACTGTGAGCAAGGAATGTCTGTTCTTCCGACAGACGTGGACAACAGTGTGGGGATGGACTGTGGGAGTGGGGAATGGAATGGGCAGAGGACGGTAAAGGGGGAAACTAAGTCAACTGTAATAGAATAACAATAAAAATTATTTAGGACTTCCGCCAAGATGGAGGCATAGGTGGAAACACTGTGCCTTCTCCCACATCCAAGTTTGAATAAAACAAAGGTTTGGAGAAACAAAGACACAACCAAAGGACAGAAAATTGAATTATACGGAAGTCCGACTACACCTAACCGTTCAACGGGGACGGTAAGAGGGGCGGAGCCAGCAGCGAGAAGGGTCGGGCAGGACAGGGCCCCCGACCCAGGCGGGCAGGCAGACGAGAACCAGTGGGGTGCAGGGCAGACCGCGAGCGAATATTCGCGCACAGTGAGACAGACCACGCAGGCCCCAGGGGGCGAGGGCTGACAGCGGTGGCATACTCGCCAGCAGTGGGACGAAACGCGTGGGCCAGGTGACAGCAGCAACTGCGGCACCCGTGAGGGCCGTGGCGGCAGGCGGCGGACAGGTCGCCATAGTCCCTCTTTGACCCCGCCCCCACATACAGCTTCACAACCCAATGTCCTAGTTGCCCTGCAATACCAGTGAGAGCCATTGTCGCTTTTTGTCACCGCGCCCACATACAACGTCACAACCCAGCGACTTAGTTGCCCTGTTCTAGTGAACATTTTAGGGCTCTGATCCTGCTATGGAACAGGCACGAACAACACAAAAGATGGCACAAGAAGAACTCAAAGTCCAAGAGCCAATAACTCTCAGCGACCAAGAAATTGCCAGCCTCTCAGAAGCACGATTCAGGACACTATTTATCAGGATGCTCACAGAAATGGTAGATTATAGTCACCAATTAGAGGAACAAAGTCACAAATTAGAGGAATATATGAAGGCTAAACTAATTGAAATGAAGCGAGATGCACAGGAAACCAATAATGATGGAAAGGAAATGGGGACTCAAATCAATGGAATGGACCAGAAGGAAGAACAAAACATCCCACCAG
>NW_028073906.1:0-1200 GCF_014824575.4 Sturnira hondurensis | reverse complement strand
GTGACTCTAAATTATAGTAGATAATTATAATATCTGGAAACATCAACAAAAAAACTATGGAATAAATTGAAGAATTCAATAAAGAAGCCAAATTTTTGAAGAATAGCTTTTCTTTATAAAAGTAAAAAAGAAATATTTTATACATAAATACATGCACACACACAAAAAACCTCTATTCACAACAACTATATATACAATATTAGAGATATACTTTAACTGTATATGTATAAGTCCCATATAAAGAGAACTACAAAACATTTCACTAAAAAAAATTCTATGTAAGAAAATTAAAAGAAATATAAAACATAAAAAATTAAGGGAAAAAAAGCTGAATATGTCCTTTTAAGCAAAAAGAGAGTAACCACAAGGGAAAATAGTAAGACAGTTTATAACATTTTTTATTCCTGTGCAATTACAGTTGTCCCCATTCCCCCCGCCATTACTCTCCCCTGCCCTACCCACCCCCACCTCCCACACTCAATCCTCCCCCATTCCCCATTGTCTTTGTCCATGGATCCTTTATACATGTTCCTTAATGACCCTTCCCCTTCTTCGCCCCATTATCCCTCTTCTCCTTCCCTTTTCATCGCTGTCAATTTGTTCTTCATTTCAATGTCTCTGGTTATATTTTGCTCTCTTGTTTGTTTTGTAGGTGAGATCCACTTGCAGGTGAGATCATATGGTATTTGTCCTTCACTGCCTGGCTTATTTCACTTAGCATAATGCTCTCTAGTTCCATCTGTGTTGTTGAGAAGGGTAGAAGCTCCTTCTTCCTTTCTGCTGCATAGTATTCCATTGTATAAAGGTACCACAGTTTTTTGATCCAGTCATTTACTGATGGGCACTTAGGCTGTTTTCAGCACTTGGCTATTGCAAATTTCACTGCTATTGGGTGCATAGGTTCTTTTGGGTTGGTGTTTCAGGATTCTTAGGGTATAATCCCAGCAGTGGAATTGCCAGGTCAAAAGGAAGTTCTATTTTTAGTTTTTCTGAGGGAATCACATACTGTTTTTCCCAGTCACTGCACTAGTCTGCATTCCCACCAACAGTGTACTAGGGTTCCTTTTTCTTCATAGCCTCGTCAGCACTTCTCATTTATTGATTTGTTTATGATGACCATTTTGACCCATGTGAAGTGGTATCTCATTTTGGTTTTAATTTGCATCTCTCTGAGGACTAGTGATGCTGAGCATTCTTTCA
>NW_028073905.1:0-1067 GCF_014824575.4 Sturnira hondurensis | reverse complement strand
CGCGCCTCGCCCCGGGCCCGGTCCTCCTGGAAGAGGGGCGAGGTGGTGGTGCGGGACAACGGAAGGTACTTACCCCCGCTCCCCACAGAGAGACCTGTCACCCGAGAACAGCCCAAGAGCCGGTCATTGCAGTCATTCCGCCAGCAGCCCAGGCTTGTTGGGGAACAGCTCAGGGACGTCACGGGGAGGGGGCGGGGGCGAGCGGGGTGCCCCGTCAAGAAGAGCAGGGGCAGGGAGGACTGGCGGCCTGGCCCCCGGAGAGCCGCAGCTGGGGAGGGCTCAGGGGGAGGCAGCGCCTCGTGGGCTGGGGGGCGCCAGGAGCCGGCCCGCTGGAGGGGGTCCTGCCGGGAGGAGAAGTGTGTCCTCCCTCCAGACTGGGGTCGGGCGGCCGGGCCTGACGGAGCCCCTCAGGGCTCCCGCCTCCATTTCCAACCAGGTGTCCCTGATTTATCCTCAGCCTGCCGCAGTGCATGGCCCACGGGAGGGAGAGGTGTCTCGGTCACAGGTGAGGTGTCTCGGAACCGAGGGGGTAAGGGCTGCACCGTTCTGTGATCCGCTCCCAACAAGAGTCGTCCGTCTTCGAAACCTGTGACTGCGGCTCCTTCGCACCTGTCCCCACGCAGAGCACTGGCGTGCAGACAGGTTCCGCCCTGCCTCGGGGTGAGGAAGGGAGGCCGCTCCGCAGCTCATGTGGGGGACCGTGAATTCACTGACACGCCCAAGAATAAGAGGAGGCAAAGGTGGCTGACAGGGTGCTTACGGCCAGATTGAAGACTCACCGGTTCTCTAGGGTGTCTCCGCGTCTCCTGGCGGTGTTCGGGAGCTGCAGTTGGGTTTTTCGGTGAATAAGAGACTTGGGGTAAGTAGGAAGGGTTTCTCTAGCCTCACCTGAGGGTGGGTGGCAGCAAGTGTGCTTTCGATGGAGCCGCTGCGTGAATGCGTCGAGTGGGAACATACAGATACACAGGTAGATGTGTCTGCTTCTCTCCAGCTGTCCGCCTACGTGTCTGTGCTTTTTCTGCCCGTAGCATCTTTCAAAGCTCAAACCGGAAAAGAACACCCGAGCG
>NW_028073904.1:0-537 GCF_014824575.4 Sturnira hondurensis | reverse complement strand
ATGCTAGAAGGGTAAGCACTCCCATAACCAATAAAGCATTCAAAGGTAGAATTGCAATAGCTATTATATTTCTACTTCAAGGTTCATCAATCGGGAAAGGTCAAAAGTGTTCCCAACAATTCTTGAAGACGTATGTTTTTACTGTGGCTCCAAAATGTGATACCGTTTCACTGCAGTTTCACTGCAGTTTCCGATTCACTTCCTGTATATTCATGAGGTTTCTAATTTCCTTCCCCTTCTCCTCAACCCAGATCATGTTTGCTTTTGGCTCCTGTCTGAATTTTCCCCCCTTGTCTCCAGAGGCAAGTATAGTAGTTTTGCTTTTTTTCTCATTTATAGTTAAAAAAAATAATACCACTTTCATTCCTCAGTCTTTCCTCTCCACTTATTCTTTTGCTACTTACTATATCCCTCCTGAGTAAATGACAAATTTGTGTCAAATTTCCTTTTCAAACTTTTGGATTCTCTGCTGCTTCCCTCGATCATTGGCTTCTTGAAACTGCAGCGAAAATGCATTGTATGAAACCGTTTGATGTT
>NW_028073903.1:0-641 GCF_014824575.4 Sturnira hondurensis | reverse complement strand
AAGAAGTTGGACCCAAGGAGGAACACACCAAGGCACATCATCATTACATTAGCAAAGATTAAAATGAGGGAGAGAATCCTAGAAGCAGCAAGAGATAAGGGGACAGTCACCTACAAAGGAGTTCCTATCAGACTGTCAGCGGATTTCTCAAAAGAGACCTTGCTGACAAGAAGGGGCTGGAAAGAAGTATTCCAAGTCATGAAATCCAAAGACCTACATCCAAGATTGCTTTATCCCGCAAAACTTTCATTTAGAATGGAAGGGCAGATAAACTGCTTCTCAGATAAGGTCAAGCAAGTTCAAGGAGTTCATCATCACCAAGCCCTTATTATATGAAATGTTAAAGGGACTTATCTAAGAAAAAGAAGATAAAAAACATGTACAGTAAAATGACAACAAACTCACAATTATTAACACCCACATCTAAAACAAAAAACGAACTAAGCAAACAACTAGAAGAGGAACAAAACCGCAGAAATGGAGATCACATGGAGGGTTAGCAACAGGGGAGTGGGAGGAGGGGGGGGGAAAGTATGGAGAATAAGTAGCAAAGATGGTAGGTAGAAAATAGGGGGAGGGAAAGAATAGAATGGGAAATGTAGAAGCTAGAGATCTTATGACACATGGGCATGAACTAAAGT
>NW_028073902.1:0-916 GCF_014824575.4 Sturnira hondurensis | reverse complement strand
AGTCTCCTGCAGGTATTTTGGTGTTCTCCACTTCCACCTATTCCTCTTTTTTGGCTGGTCAAACCTTTTCTTCTGCTCTCCCTAGCTGCAGCAGCCTGGGGGGCTATTAGTGTGGCCTTTCTCTCCTCTCGGTGAACTTAGCTGGTCTCGCCAGTGCCCTCCCAAGATCCAGAATGGCGCAGCCCTCCTGTGCCCCGCTGAGAGCAGGTTTTTCCCCAGGCTTCCCAACTCTGGCCTGGCGTGAGGGCATGCACTCCCAGCCAGGCTTTCCTGGTCTAGCAGGCTTGGGCTTGGACCTTTCCCAGTGCTGTGGCTGCACACACTGGGCAACTCACAATTCTTCCAAGCTGGCAACCACAGCCTGACTCCAGGTGCTTCTCAGTCTGAGCCCAGCTGGGTAGGGATGAATCTGGCGATTGGCGCTTCCCCAGGGACCCTGTCAGTCTCCCGCAGGGCCCCGCGGCTGTGTGAGCGCCTGCTGGAGTCCCTGGCTGGATTCCCCCGGTATTGGGAATGCGCACCACTGGGACCGCGCACCACCGGGAATGCACGCCACCGGGAATACACGGGATTCCCAGACTTCTAAGCTGGTGACCACACTGGATTCTGGATGCTTCTCAGTCTGCGCCCAGCTGGGTAGGGATGGATCTGGCGATTGGCACTTCCCCAGGGGCCCTGTAAGTCTCGCGCAGTGCCCCGATGCTGTGCCCACTGGAGTCCCCAGCTGGAGTCCCCTGGTATCGGGAATGCGCACTTCCAGGAATGCGAGCCACCCAGACCTCCAAGCCGGCAACTACAGCCTGCCTTCCGGTGCTTCTCAGCCTGCGCCCAGCTGGGTAGGGAGGGAGCTGGTGACTGGTGCTTTTCCAGGGGCACTGACCGTATCCCGAATCACCCCCGAGACTGTGGGAGCACC
>NW_028073901.1:0-502 GCF_014824575.4 Sturnira hondurensis | reverse complement strand
AAAAGGGTGTATTTTCATAATTTTTATTAGTTTTTTTAATTAAGTGCTTAGTTGGGTCTTATATATGTATATGTGTGTATTATAACTATTTTCTAATTTTTAAAAATTTAGAGCAATGCTTTTTGTACTGATCCAATATTTGATTATTATGCTTATTCAAAGTTTATTAAAAATATTTGGTTTGATGTTAAAGACTTATTGGAGGAATCAATAAAGGCATTTTATTTCATTTTACTCTATTTCAGAGACTAGATGTTATTTAAAAGATCTAACTGAACATATGTCTTGATTCACCAAAAAATAAAAATAGGTATCAAAGTGATGGGTGTGTTAATAAACCAGATGACTGGAGCCCTGTCACAATGTGTGTATACACCAAACTAGCACCATGTGTACTTCCAGTGTGTTACAATTTTGTATGACAGTTACACTGGACAGAGCTGAAATTTAAAAAAAAAATCCCCTTTAGATATTTAGTGGTTTAAATGATACTCTGTTGATT
>NW_028073900.1:0-4806 GCF_014824575.4 Sturnira hondurensis | reverse complement strand
ATGTCCCTATTGCCCAGGACGAGGAAAGGACAACCGCTTCACCCTGCAGATAACACAGCACTTTCCTCAGCAGTGCCAGAAAAGGATACTTGTTGCAAAGTGTAGAGACTTATTGTGGGAAACCCGCTTCCTAGGAAATGTCCCTATTGCCCAGGAAGGAAGAAAGGCAAACGCTTCACTCTGCAGATAACAAAGCAGCATCCCCAGCAGTGGCAGCAAAGGAAACTTCTACACAAAGGGTAGAGACTTCTCTGGGAAACCCGCTCCCTACGAAATATCCCTATGGCCCAGGAAGGAAGAAAGGGCAACCGCTTCACTCTGCAGATAACACAACACCATCACCAGTAGTGCCAGAAAAGGATACTTCTCCACAAGGGGTAGAGACTTATCTGGGAAACAGGCTTCCTACGAAATGTGCCTATTGCACAGGAAGAAAAAAAGGGGAAACGCTTCACTCTGCAGATAAGACAACACCATCCTCAGCAGTGCCAGAAAAGGATACTTCTACACAATTGGTAGAGACTTATCTGGGAAACCCACTTCCTACGAAATGTCCCTATTGCCCAGGAACAAAGAAACCGCAAATGCTTAACTCTGCAGATAACACAGCACCTTCCCAGACAGTGACAGCAAAGGATACTTCTACACTATTGGAAGAGACTTATCTGGGAAACCCGGTTCCTACGAAATGTCCCTATTTCCCAGGTACGAATAAACGGCAATCGCATAACCCGGCTGATAACACAACACCATCCCCAGCAGTGGTAGAAAAGGATACTTCGACACAAGGGGTAGAGACTTATCTGGGAAACCCGCTTTCCAAGAAATGTGCCTATTGCACAGGAAGAAAGAAAGGCCAAACGCTTCACTCTGCAGATAAGACAACACCATCCCCAGAAGTGCCAGAAAAGGATACTTCTACACAAGGGATAGAGACTTATCACGGGATACCCGCTTCCTAAGGAAAGTGCCTATTGTCAGGGAACAAAGAAACGAGAAACACTTCTGTCTGCAGATAACACAGCACCTTCCGCAGCAGTGCCAGGAAAGGATACTTCTACCCAATTGGTAGAGACTTATCTGGGAAACCCGCTTTCTACAAAATGTCCCTATTGCCCATGAACAAAGAAACGGCAAACGCTTTTCTCTGCAGATAACACATTATTTTCTCCAGCAGTGCCAGCAAAGGATACTTCTACACAATGGGAAGATTATTATGTGAGAAACCCGCTTCCTACGACATGTCCCTATTTGCTAGGAAAGAATAAACGTCAAACGCTTAACTCTGCAGATAACACAGCACCTTCCCCAGCAGTGCCAGGAAAGGATACTTCTACACAGGGGATAGAGACTTATATGGGAAACCCGCTTCCTACGAAATGTCCCTATTGCCCAGGAAGGAAGAAAGGGCAAACGCTTAACTCTGCAGATAAGACAGCACCTTCCGTAGCAGTGCCAGGAAAGGATACTTCTACACAATTGGTAGAGACTTATCTGGGAAACCCGGTCCTACGAAATGTCCCTATTGCCCAGGAAGGAAGAAAGGGCAACCCCTTCACTCTGCAGATAACACAGCACCTTCCGTAGCAGTGCCAGGAAAGGATACTTCTACACAAGTGTAGAGACTTATCGTGGGAAACCCACTTCCTACGAAATGTACCTATTGCCCAGGAACAAAGAAACGGCAAACGCTCAACTCTGCAGATAACACAGCACCTTCCACAGCAGTGACAGCAAAGGATACTTCTACACTATTGGAAGAGATTTATCTGGGAAACCAGCTTCCTATGAAATGTCCCTATTTCCCAGGAACGAATAAACGGCAAACGCATAACTCGTCAGATAACACAACACCATCCCCAGCAGTGCCAGCAAAGGATACTTCTACACAGGTGTAGAGACTTATCTGGGAAACCTGATCCTACGAAATGTCCGTATTGCCCAGAAAGGAAGAAAGAGCAAACGCTTCATTCTGCAGATAACACAACACCATCCCCAACAGTGCCAGAAAAGGATACTTCTCCACAAGGGGTAGAGACTAATCTGGGAAACCTGATCCTACGAAATGTCCATATTGCACCGAAGAGGAAACGGCAAACGCTTCACTCTGCAGATAAGACAACACCATCCCCAGCAGTGCCAGAAAAGGATACTTCTACACAAGGGGTAGAGACTTATCACAGCAAACCCGCTTCCTAGGAAAAGTGCCTATTGTCCAGGAACAAAGAAACGAGAAACACTTCTCGCTGCAGATAACACAGCACCTTCCCCAGCAGTGCCAGGAAAGGATACTTCTGAACAATTCTTAGAGACTTATCTGGGAAACCCGCTTCCTACGAAATGTGGCTATTGCCCAGGAAGGAAGAAAGGTCAAACGCTTCACACTGCAGATAACACAGCACCATCCCCAGCAGTGCCTTTAAAGGATACTTCTACACAAGGTGTAGAGACTTCCTGGGAAACCCGCTTCCTACGAAATGTCCCTATTGCCCAGGAAGAAAGAAACGGCAAATGCTTCACTCCGCAGATAACACAACACCTTCCCCAGCAGTGCCAGCAAAGGATACTTCTACACAAAGGGTAAAGACTTATTGTGGGAAACTCGCTTCCTACAAAATGTCCCTATTGCCCAGGAAGGAAGAAAGGGCAACCGCTTCACCCTGCAGATAACACAGCACTTTCCTCACCAGTGCCAGAAAAGGATACTTGTACGCAAAGAGTAGAGACTTATTGTGGGAAACCCGCTTCCTACGAAATGTCCGTATTACCCAGGGAGGAAGAAAGGGCAAACTGTTCACTCTGCAGATAACACAACACCATCCCCAGCAGTGCCAGAAAAGGACACTTCCTCACAAAGGGTAGAGACTTATCTGGGAATCCCGCTTGCTACGAAATCTGCCTATTGCCCAGGAACAAAGAAACGGCAAACGCTTAACTCGGCAGATAACACAGCACCTTCCCAGTAGTGCCAGCAAAGGATAGTTCTACACAAGGGTAGAGACTTATCACGGGAAACCCGCTTCCTACGAATTGTGCCTATAGCCCAGGAAGAAAGAAACGAGAAACACTTGACTCTCCAGATAAGACAGCACGTTCCGCAGCAGTGTCAGGAAAGGATAATTCTACACAATTGGTAGAGACTTATCTGGGAAACCCACTTCCTACGAAATGTCCCTATTGCCCAGGAACAAAGAAACCGCAAACGCTTAACTCTGCAGATAACACAGCACCTTCCCAGAAAGTGACAGCAAAGGAAACTTCTACACTATTGGAAGAGACTTATCTGGGAAACCCGCTTCCTACGAAATGTCCCTATTTCCCAGGTACGAATAAACGGCAATCCCATAACCCGGCTGATAACACAACACCATCCCCAGCAGTGCCATTAAAGGATACTTCTACAGAAGGGTTAGAGATTTATCTGGGAACCCCGCTTCCTACGAAATGTCCGTATTGTCCCGGAAGAAAGAAAGGCCAAACGCTTCATTCTGAAGATAACACAACACCATCCCCAGAAGTGCCAGAAAAGGATACTTCTACACAAGGGGTAGAGACTTATCTGGGAAACCCGCTTTCCATGAAATGTCCCTATAACCCAGGAAGGAAGAACGAGCAAACGCTTCACTCTGCAGATAAAACAGTACCTTCTGCACCGTGCCAGCAAACGAAACTTCTACCCAATTGGTAGAGACTTATCTGTGAAACCCGCTCCCTTTGAAATATCCCTATTGCCGAGGAACGAATATTCGGTAAACGCTTCACACTGCAGATAACACAACACCATCCCCAGCAGTGCCAGCAAAGGATACTTCTACACAAGGGGTAGAGACTTATCTGGGAAATCCGCTTCCTACGAAATGGCCCTATTGCCCAGGAAGGAAGAAATGGCAACCGATTCACTCTGCAGATAACACAGCACCTTCTCCAGCAGTGCCATCAAAGGTTACTTCTACACGAAGGGTAGAGACTTATTGTGGGAAACCCACTTCCTACGAAATGTCCCTATTGCCCAGGGACAAAGAAACGGCAAACGCTTAACTCTGCAGATAACACAGCACCTTCCCCAGCAGAGCCATCAAAGGTTACTTCTACACGAAGGGTAGAGACTTCTGGTGGGAAACCCACTTCCTACGAAATGTCCCTATTGCCCAGGAACAAAGAAACGGCAAACGCTTAACTCTGCAGATAACACAGCAACTTCCCCAGCAGTGACAGCAAAGGATACTTCTACACTATTGGAAGAGACTTATCTGGGAAACCCGCTTCCTGCGAAATGTCCCTATTTCGCAGGAACGAATAAACGGCAAACGCATAACTCGGCAGATAACACAACACCATCCCCAGCAGTGCCTTTAAAGGATACTTCTACGCAGGGGGTAGAGACTTCCTGGGAAACCCTCTTCCTACGAAATATCNGAAGGAAGAAAGAGCAAACGCTTCATTCTGCAGATAACACAACACCATCCCCAGCAGTGGCAGAAAAGGATACTTCTACACAAGGGGTAGAGACTTATCTGGGAAACCCGCTTCCCACGAAATGTGCCTATTGCACAGGAGGAAAGAAAGGGCAAACACTTCACTCTGCAGATAAGACAACACCATCCCCAGAAGTGCCAGAAAAGGATACTTCTACACAGGGGATTGAGACTTATCATGGGAAACCCGCTCCCTACGAAATGTCACTATTGCCCAGGACCGAATAAACAGCAAACGCTTAACTCTGCAGATAACACAGCACCTTCCCCAGCAGTGACAGCAAAGGATACTTCTACACAAGGGGTAGAGACTTATCACGGGAAACCCGCT
>NW_028073899.1:0-785 GCF_014824575.4 Sturnira hondurensis | reverse complement strand
TGATTTCTGGATATTGACTTTGTATCCCGCTGTTTTGCCAAATTCATTTATTGGTTCAAGCAGTTTTTGGGTAGAGTCTATAGGATTTTCCATGTACACTGTCATGACATCTGCAAACAATGACAGTTTTCCAATTTGAATTCCTCCTTTCCAATTTGAATGCCTTGTATTTCCTTTTCTTGCCTGATCGCTGAGGCTAAAACTTCCAATACTATATTGAATAGAACTGGTGAAAGTAGAGAACCTTGTTTTGTTCCTGATCTTAATGGAAAAACTTTTAGCTTTTGCCCATTGAATATGATGTTGCTGTAGGTCTTTCATATATGGCCTTTATTATATTGAGGAATGCTCCCTCTATTCCCACTTTGCTGCATACCTTTATGATAAATGGGTGTTGTACCTTATCAAAAGCTTTTTATGCATCTATTGATATGACCATGTGGTTTTTGTCTTTGCTTTTGTTTATGTGGTGTATTACATTTACTGAGTTGTGGATATTGAACCATCCTTGCATCCCTGGGATGATCCCACTTGGTCGTGGTGTATGATCTTTTTGGTGTATTGTTGGATGTGATTTGCCAATATTTTATTGAGGATTTTAGCATCTATGTTCATCAGCGGTATTGGTCAGAAATTTTCTTTCTTTGTTGTGTCTCTATCTGGCTTTGGAATTAGGGTGATGCTGACTTCTTAACAGGAGTTGGGGAGTTTTCCCTCCTTTTGGAGTTTTTGTAATAGTCTGTGAAGAATAGGGGTTAGTTCTTCCTTAAATGCTTTGTAGAATT
>NW_028073898.1:0-1304 GCF_014824575.4 Sturnira hondurensis | reverse complement strand
GAGTGAGGGCATGGAGATCCTGAAAGTTGATATTTAATTAAAGACCAAAAAAATGAAGAAATGAGATCAGGAGCTCTCTGGAGAATGACTGTTGAAGGAGAGGGAACAGCAGGTGCAAAGGCCCTGAGGTGGGGCGCAGGTTTGGCATATACGAGGAACATTAACGTGGCAAATACAGATGAGTGGAGTAGGCCGAGGGCAGGGTGCTGTGTGGGGAGGCCAAGCAGTTGCTGGAGGCAAGGCCACGAAGGTCTGAGAGAATTTGGGAAGGAATCCAGCTTTTCTTCTGAGTGAGATGGAAAACTGGGGGGAATTTTAAGATGAGGAATGATGGGACCTACACGTTTTAACATTGTAACTTTGCTCTACTGAAAGCACACCAGGAGGGAGAAGGATTAAAGCACAGAAGCTGAGTTTACCAAGGCGACGTGCAATGGTGCCTTGGAACAGGTTATATCAACAGGATGTTGAGAATAACTAGATACTGGATGTATTTCAAAGGTAGAATGGACAGAACTTGCTGATATATTGGGTATGCGTCAGAAAGGAAGGAGTAGTCAAGGTGACCTCGGAGGTTTTGGCCCTTACTGAGATAAGGAAAACTATATGAGAAATAGGTTGTCACAGAGAATGGACTGGAGCTGGGGAAGAGCAAGGGTTCAGTCTGAGACATGTTATATTTGAGATGCCTATTATACATCCAAATGGAAACACTAAGTAGGCAGGTGGATATATGAGTTAAAGGGTGAGGTATGGGCTCGAGATAGAGTTTGGAGCCATCAGCACATAAATAGCATTAAGGTCGTTAGACAGGATGAGATCACTCAGGATGAGTGTGGGAAGAGAAGAGATCTGAGCCCTGAGGCCTTCACGGTTCTTGGCGTCATCATTGACCTGATCTATAACTTCTGACAAGTCCCTTGATCTCTGTGCTTCTCTCATACGATTTTGGAGAGTAAAACTGTGTGAATCACAAATGAAAGCATGTATGTAATTTAAATTTTTCAGTAAGCCCATTAAGGAAAGTAAAAATGGAAAGTTGAATTAATTTAATGACATTTATTTAACACAATGTGGTAGGCAGACTATAAGATCCAAAAATGTCCATGATCCCTAAAATGTGAGTAGGTTTCTTATATGACTTTGTAGAAGTGATAAATGTTATGAACCTTGAGATGAGATTATGCTGAATTCCTCAGATGGGCCCAGTCTAATCACAGGAATCCTTAAAAGTGAAGATTCTTTCCCAGGCTGTGGTCAGAGAGATGTGAGGAAGGAGAAGGATGAGAGAGAAGATACTGCTG
>NW_028073897.1:0-544 GCF_014824575.4 Sturnira hondurensis | reverse complement strand
GGGGCGTCTGGCTCGCCCTCGCTCCGCCACGGGACGGATGGTGCAGAGGGGACGCGCCGCCGCAGTCGCCTCCAGGTGCGCGGGACCCCGGGACGCAGCCCCCGCTGGGGGCCTGGAGCCGGGGACGCGGGGTGGAAGGGAGTCCAGGGTGAGCGCGGGTCCCCGGGCAGGGCAGCTGTTTACGCCAAAGAGTCATCAGGGTACAACGAGGGGCCCGTCTTGACCCACACCCGGCCCCCCCAAAAAACAAACAAACGTGGGGGCGGCGACAAAGCCCCGCCCCACGGGGGGTCAAGAGAACACGAAAAGCGAAGAAAGAGATAGGCCAGGCTGGGCCCTCCCCCACCGCCTAAGACACGCCCTCGAGGCCCCCTCCTGGCGGCCCCCGAGTGCGGCTTGACCTTCCTCCAACACTCGCCCCCGGGGGGGAACTGCACAAGGACAACCTAGGTGTAGAAGCTTATGGCCCAGACCCGGGCCACACCGTCGCCAAGTCCCTCCGGGTTACAGGGCGGGGAGAGCCCGGGATCCGCCCCGTGCGCGC
>NW_028073896.1:0-547 GCF_014824575.4 Sturnira hondurensis | reverse complement strand
TTTCTTTGGGTCCTCTCTCTTTTTTTCTGGATGAACCTGCTGAAAGGCTTGTCGATTTTGTTTAGCTTTACAAAGAACCAGCTCCTGGATTTATTGATCCTTAGAACTGTGCTTTTAGTCTCTCTGTTTTTTAATTCTGCTCTGCTCTTCGTTATTTCCTTCTTTCTACTTGCTCTGGGTTGTCTTCATCGTTGTTTTCTGAGCTCCTATAGATGCAGGATTAGGTTGTTTGTTTAAAACGTTTCCTGCGAACCAGACGATCGCGGTTCAATTCCCAGTCAGGGCACATGCTTGGGTTGCAGGCCAGTTTCCGGACGGGGCCAGTTCCCTGCAGGGGATGCACGAGAAGCAACCATACATTGATGTTTCCTTCCTCTCTCCTTCCCTTCCCCTCTATAGATAAATACATAAAATATTTTTAAAAAACAAAACAAAAAAAACGTTTCTATCTCTTTGGTAGGCCTGGGTCGCTATGAACTCCCCTCTCTGGACTAACTTTCTTGTGTCTCATAAGTTTTGGTTCGTTGTGAGTTCATTTTCATTTGTT
>NW_028073895.1:0-1165 GCF_014824575.4 Sturnira hondurensis | reverse complement strand
TGCCACTTTTCCCTGCTCATTGTTATTTGTGTGCTTTTTGGTCCTTGGTGTTTCAGGCTGGGAATTCCAGCTTAGGATTTAGACCCCCATCTTCTCCGGGGGATCCAAACAAACCCTTAATTATCCTTCCAGCCCTGCCACCTGGGAGCACCCAGACAGCCCTCTTGAGTCTGTGCCCCACTGCTTACCAGAAGAGTTGTGCCAAAACTAGTGCTGTTTGTCCAAAGTGATATGCTTGTCCCTTGCTCTTGCTCAGTTGTTTGTTCCAGGTGATTTCTCCAGAATTGAGTTGTAATTCCAGATTGGTTCTGGGAGGACTTCAGTGTGGTTTCCGTTCACTTCTCTATCCTCTTCCTTCTCAGTATGTGTTGTTTTTAAACTACCAGCCCCAGATATCTGAAGAACAGTGAGGTCAACAGTCTTGTAGACCTTCTTCAATAATGGAGGTTGTGTGCCACACCAATGGAGCCTCTCAGGGCTGGTGCACATGGTGTCATCGACTCCATGTGCCAAATCAGCAGTCCTGCAAGAATCACCTACGTGTGTACGAGTGCCTGAATACATTTGCTGGGGCTGCCGTAACTTAGGACCCCAGTGGACGGTGTCCAGAGCCGTCACTTAATTTTTCCCCATTCCAAAGAAGAGGAGTTAGAAGTGGGGGTGTCAGCAGGGCTCGATCCTTTTGAGGGTTTCTTCTTTCTTGTTTGTATGTGGCTGTCTTCTCACTCTTTGTCACATGGAATTTCCTCTGTGCTTCCATGTGTCCTCCCATCCTCCTCTAAGATCATTGGTCATATTTCCTTAAGGCCCTTATTACTGAATTAACCTTAACCTTAATGACTTCCTTTAGGACATACTTATTGAGGCAATTTTATCAGCCACTGCGAGATTCCAAGATGCAAATCTGTACCAGTAGAGTATTAGCCCAACTTTTGTGTTGATGGCTGCTGCCGTCTACCCAGTCTGGCCCAAGTGTTTCTCATGTGTTTATGCTTAGAGCAATGCAAGAAAAATAAGAACAATTATTATTTTTTCCCCAATTTTTTTATTTAACTACTTTTAAGTACAGTTTTCTATTACTCCCATCCCATCCCACCCCCGTGCTCCCCCCTGCCATTTCCACACTTCTCAGTTGTTGTCCATGTATCCTTTATATATGTTCCTC
>NW_028073894.1:0-1435 GCF_014824575.4 Sturnira hondurensis | reverse complement strand
GGACAGATCTTCCAAACAAAATATCAACAAAGATATAGCAGCATTAAACAACACTCTAGAAGAAATGGACCTAACTGATATAGAGAGAGAGCCCTCCATCCCAAAGAAGCTAAATACACATTCTTTTCAAGTGCACATGGAACATTTTCAAAGATAGACCACATGATAGGACACAAAATAAGTCTCAACAACTTCAGGAAAATAGAAATCATACCAAGCATCTTCTCTGATCACAAGGGACTGAAATTGGAAACCAACCCCAAAGGAAAAAACCCAAAACACCCCAAAGCATGGAGATTGAATGATATGCTATTAAACCACGAATGGGTCAAGAGAGAAATTAGGGAATAAATCAAAAAACTTCTCGAAACTAATGAAAATGAACTCACAACAACCCAAAACTTATGGGACACAGTGAAGGCAGTCCTGAGAGGGAAGTTCATAGCACTACAGGCTCACCTAAAGAAGATAGAAACATTTCAAACAAACAACCTAACCCAACGCCTGCAAGAACTCGAGGAACAACAACAAAGACAGCCCAGAGCAAGTAGAAGGAAGGAAATAACCAAGATCAGAGCAGAACTAAATGACATAGAGACTAAAAGCAAAATTCTAAGGATCAATGAATCTAGGAGTTGGGTTTTTGAAAAGATAAACAAAATAGACAACCATTTAAGTAGGCTCATCAAGAAAAGAAGAGAGAGGACCCAAATAAATACAATTAGTAATGAAAGAGGAGAGATTACAACTGATACCACAGAAATAGAAGAGATTGTAAGAAATTACTACGAAGAGCTGTATGTCAAGAAATTTGAAAACCTAAGTGAAATGGACAAATTTCTAGAAAAATATAATCTTCCAAAACTCAACAAAAAAGAAACAGAAAACCTGAACAGGCCAATAACAGCAGATGAAATTGAAGAAGTAATCAAAAAAACTCCCATCACACAAAAGCTCTGGACCAGATGGTTTCACAGGAGAATTCTACAAAGCTTTTAAGGAAGAGCTAACACCTATTCTTCACAGTCTATTCCAAAAATTCCAAAAGGAAGGAAAACTCCCCAACTCTTTGTATTAAGCCAGCATCATCCTAATTCCAAAGCCAGATAGAGACACAACAAAGAAAGAAAACTTCAGGCCAATATCTCTGATGAGCATAGACGCTAAAATCCTCAATAAAATATTGGCAAATCACATCCAACAACACATCAAAAAGATCATGCACCACAACCAAGTGGGGTCCATCCCAGGGATGCAAGGATGGTCCAATATTCGTAAATCAGTAAATGTAATACATCACATAAACAAAAGCAAAGACAAAAACCACATGATCATATCAATAGACGCAGAAAAAGTTTTTGAAAAGGTACAACACCCATTTATGATAAAGGTACTCAGAAAAATGGGAATAGAGGGAGCATTCCTCAATATAATA
>NW_028073893.1:0-770 GCF_014824575.4 Sturnira hondurensis | reverse complement strand
TGTCTTCGTGCTGGATTCTTCCCTTGAGTATTATGAAGTGACTTTCTGGGTCACTCTCTATGGCCCTTTTTTTTGAAGTCTATTTTGTCTGATATTAGAATTGCTACCCTGGCTTTTTTTTCTTGACCATTTGCTTGGAAAAATTGTTTCCAGCCTTTCACTTTTATTCTGTGATGGTCTTTTGTCCTGAGGTGGGTCTCTTGTAGGCAGCATATGTGTGGGTCATGCTTTCTTATCGAAGCAGCTATTCTATGTCTTTTGATTGGAGCATTTAATCCATTTACATTTAAGGTTATTATTGATAGATACTTATTCATTGCCATTTTTGTTCCACAGTTCCTCTTTGTCTCTCTCTTTTCCTTCCTTTCCTTAAAGCAGTCCTTTTAGTGTTTCTTGTAGGGCTGGTTTGGTGGAGGCATATTCTTTCAGACTTCTTTTGTGTTGGAAGCTCTTTATTTGGCCTTCTATCTTGATTGAGAACCTTGCTGGGTACAATAGCCTTGGTTGTAGGCCTCTGGTTCTCATTATTTGAAATATTTCTTGCCATTCTCTTCTTGCTTGGAGTGTTTCCATTGAGAAGTCAGTAGCTAGCCTTATTGGGGCTCCCTTGTATGTTACTTCCTTCCTCTCCCTGGCTGCCTTTAGGGTTCTCTCTTTGTCTTGGAATTTTGCCATTTTAATGATGTTGTGTCTTGATGTGGGCCTCTTTGTGTTCCTCTTGAATGGAACTCTCTGTGATTCCTGGATTTGTGTAACTTTTTCTCTCATCA
>NW_028073892.1:0-1451 GCF_014824575.4 Sturnira hondurensis | reverse complement strand
TTGTCAGGTTATGCAAATGTTCTGGAACTCAGTTTTTTTCATACACACTGCATTGCAGATGGAATTACCATGTATACTATACATGTCAGAAATGCCTTGAAAACTACAAAAGGCCCTGCAAACTGTCAATTACTGGAAAGAGTGAATTTTAAGAAGTGAAGGTAGAAGTTTATGGTGTGGCTGTATAACCAATCAACTGTGTGTTCTTAGGCACTTAACAACTCTGAGCCTCATTTTTTCATCTGTAAAATGGGAAAACTAGTCTTATTACCTCACACCTGTTTCACGGAGTGGTTGGAAAACTCCAATTTCATGTAATTGAAAGTGTTTGTTTAAAATTGAACTCTGTGGAACTGCTTTTTTTTAAAGATTTTATTTATTTATTTATCTTTAGAGGGGAAGGAGAGAGGGAGAGAAACCTCCAATCAATGTATGGTTGCCTTTCGTGTGTCCCCTGCTGGGAGTTGGCCTGCAGGAAACTGGCCTGCAGGAAACCGGCCTGCAACCCAGGCATGTGCCCTGACTGGGAATCAAACCGCGATCCTCTAGTTCTCAGGCCTGCACTCAATCCACTGAGCTACACCAGCCAGGGCCTGTGGAACTGCTTTTTGACCCAGTGATTCCACTGCTGGGATTATACCCTAAAAACCCTGAAACACCAATTCAGAAGAACCTATGTACCCCAGTGTTCATAGCAACACTATTTTACAACACCCAAGTGCTGGAGACAGCCTAAATGTCCATCAATAAATGAATGGATCAAAGAACTGCAGAGCATTCACACGATGGAATACTACACAGCAGAAAGAAGGAGCTCCTACCCTTTGCAACACCATGGATGGAACTGGAGAGCATTATGCTGAGTGAAGTAAGCCAGGCGGTGAAAGACAAATGCCATATGATCTCGCCTATAACAGGAACCTAATGAACAAAACAAATAAGCAAAATAGAAGCACAGGCATAGAAACAAGGAACAGAGTGACAGAGACCAAAGGGGAGGGAGGTAAGGGAAGAACGACAGGGAAGAGCCTAGTTAAAGAGCAAGTATAAATGACCCATGGACATGGACAACAGAGTGGAGACTAACTGTGGTGGGGGGCGCGGGATAGGAGAGAGCAATGGTTGGGGGGGGATTGGGATAACTAATAGAACAACAAGAAAAATAAACAAATTAAACGTTTTTTTAAAAATTGAACTCTAAAGCTCCATGCAGATGTTAGTTACCATACTTACTGTAGGAGAGGCCACCCTGGGGAGTCTCAGCTTGGTTGGTGCGAGTCCAAAGGGCACCTTTGTAAATGTAGCAAATTCTCCCGGGAAAAAACCCTTACTGTTCAGTACAAGAAGGTTTTCGGTTTTCGCAGGCAAATGACTCTTCTTGTAGCTTAGCTGGAGCGATAATAGAGAGGACAGAGCAGTAAGTGCCAGGCGTCACTGGGCTTTTCCTGGGC
>NW_028073891.1:0-723 GCF_014824575.4 Sturnira hondurensis | reverse complement strand
GAAAAGAATAGATGTGATCTTAGGGATATCTCAACACAAACCTCTAAAATAGAAAAGCAAAGAGAACAAAGACTGAAGAGAGAGATCTGATATGGGAATGCCCAAGGACTGTGGGAGGCCTGCGATAGAAGTATGTAACTTACACAGGGTGGGAGTGTAACTTACACATGGTGAGAGTGTAACTTACACAGGGTGGGAGTGTAACTTACACATGGTGAGAGTGTAACTTACACATGGTGAGAGTGTCAGAAAGAAAGGAAGGAAAGAAGGAACAGAGAATATGTGAAACAGTAACAGCTGAGACTGCACCCCCCCCCNACATTAACAGCTGCCACTGCACCCCCCCCCCCCCCCCCCGCCCCAGTTTATGTCAGACACCAAACCACAGACCCAGGAAGCTCACAGAATGCCAATGGGTTGAATGCCAAAAAATATACACCAAAGCATATAATTTTCAAACTAGAGAAAAAGAAAGATAAAGAAAAATCTTTTTTAATATGTTTTATTTATTTATCTTTAGAAGGGAAGGGAAGGAGAGAGGAAGAGAAACATCAATGTATGGTTGCCTCTCCTGCATCCCCTGCTGGGAACTGGCCTGCAACCCAGGCATGTGCCCTGACTGGGAATCGAACCGCGATCATCTGGTTCGCAGGCCCGCGCTCAATCCACCGAGCTATGCCAGCCAGGGCAGATAAAGAAAAATCTTGAAAAAAGCAAGAAAAA
>NW_028073890.1:0-721 GCF_014824575.4 Sturnira hondurensis | reverse complement strand
AATTACCCATGTAAAATGCTTAACACGATCTTTGCCATGTAGTAAACAGCTGCTGGAGTCTAATCATTACTTTTTGGTATTGCTATTTAACTGTATTTGTGCTGGAAAGTCACAGATTTGGGAAAGGAGCTGTGGCAAGGGACACATTTTACAAAAATGGATAGCTGGAGTCTGTCTATCTCTGTCAATAATTCCACTTGATCTATTAAGAAAACCTTCCCATTGGCCTCATCTGTGACATCTGTAAACCAAGATGCTTGTCAGGATGGTATATTTGGAGATGATTTTCCAAGAATGATGCCCATATTCACAAATACACACTTTTGCAAATAATTTCTGGGGGTACACGGGCATTCAAAGCCTTTATGTAGACTATTTAGCATCATGGAGTCCAAGTAAGGAATCTCTGATTTAGAGAAATCATCACTATTTCTGTCTCTTAACTATTCACCTTCATTTTTCTCAGCCTCTGTGTCTTTTTTCTCTAGACCTCAGGGGTTCCAGATCTTATTTTGGGGCTGGGATTGAATTTCTTTAGAAATATAATGAAATGAGTATAGAGTTTAAGTATATGAATATACTTAAAACTACTGAAAAGTACCTTTAGGAATGGTGAGGATGGTAAGATTTTATGTTATGTGATTTCTTACCACAATTGTCTATGGTGTATGTGTGTTTAGGTATACATGTAATTAAGTTTGGTCCTGTCACCAGAAGGCAC
>NW_028073889.1:0-795 GCF_014824575.4 Sturnira hondurensis | reverse complement strand
AGGGAGTGTGCGGGTGGAGGGGAATGAAGGGGGGGAATAGAACAACTGTAATAGTATAATCAATAAAATATATATTTTTAAAAAGATTATTTATTTATTTTTAGAGAGGGGAAGGGAGGGAGAGAGGGACAGAAACATCAATGTGCGGTTGCCTCTCATACACCCCCTACTGGGGACCTGGCCCACAACCCAGGCCTGTGCCCCAACTGGGAATCAAATCTGCCATCCTTTGGACTTCCGCCAAGATGGAGGTGTAGGTGGAAACACTGTGCCTTCTCCCACAGTGAGAAGGCAAGTTTGAATACAACAAGGGTTTAGTAAACAAAGACGCAGCCAAAGAACAGAAAACTGAACAATAAACGAAGTCCGACAACAAGGAACTGCTCAACAGGACTGGTAAGAGGGGCGGAGCCAGCAGCAGAGCAGGGACGGACAGGAAAAATCTCCCGACCCAGGTGCGCAGGCAGCCAGGCAGCCCCGAGTAGCATTGTGGACCCAGTGAGGGCGCAGGGCGGCTGGCCACAGTCACACATTCGCGTGCAGATAAACCAGCAGAGGAGTGAGCAGTGAGACGGACTGTGCAGGCCCCAGCGGCGAACCCAGCAAGGACACAAGGTGGCGGGCTGCTCTTCATCTGTAACAGGCACGGACAGTCCAAAATATGGCTCAAGAAGAACTCAAAGCCCCAGAGCCGATAACTCTGAGAGACCAGGAAATAGCGAACCTCTCAGATGCACAATTCGAGACACTGGTGATCAGGATGCTCACAGAACTGGTTGATTTTAGCCACAAATT
>NW_028073888.1:0-531 GCF_014824575.4 Sturnira hondurensis | reverse complement strand
CTAGGTATTTATAATCTCTTTAATAGCTTGACTCTTTAAAAATGATAGATTAGGCCCTGGCTGGTGTAGCTCAGTGGATTGAGTGCGGGCCTGCGAACCAGATGATCGCGGTTCGATTCCCAGTCAGGGCACATGCCTGGGTTGCAGGCAGGTTCCCTGCAGGCCAACTCCCAGCAGGGGGCGCACGAAAGGCAACCACACATTGATGTTTCTCTCCCTCTCCTTCCCCTCTAAAGATAAATAAATAAATAAAATCTTTAAAAAAAATGTAAAAAAAAAATGATAGATTATATTATGGAATTTTTGGCATATGTGAAAGTAAAATGTATTCCAACAACAAAATGAAATCTATAGTGGAAGAAATGTAGTTATATTACTATATAGTTTTTATGTTATATGTTGTATGGTAAAATTCACCTGAAGGTAGACTGTGATAAAGATTATAATATCAATCCCCCCAAAACATCTAAAATATTTTTAAAAGAGTTATAGATTATAAACCCATAAGAGATAAAGTGGGCACATGAACTA
>NW_028073887.1:0-617 GCF_014824575.4 Sturnira hondurensis | reverse complement strand
CCCACTGCTGAAATATAGCTCCAGAACTTCAGCTGCCACTCGTGGGAGCTCACCTAGGCCTCTTGCATCACTCTGCACTCCCTACCAGTCATGTTGTGATGACTTGCTTTCTTCTGTCTGTCTGTGGTTGTAAGTCTTTTCTCCAGTTAGTGTTCAGTTTGTTTTTAGGGATAGTGTCTCTACAATTTAGCTGTAATTGTAGACTGGCCCTTTGGGAAGGTTCCTATAGCTTTCATTTACTCCTCTCCTATCATGGGAGAGGAGTAAATAAAAATTGATGTATTTAAAATTATTTTTGACTATATATACTTGGTAAAGTTTTTGTATACACTCAGAGATACACATACATTAGTACAAACTGTGGCTTATGTGGGCATTAGTTAATTGGAAGAAAAACATACCTACAATGGATCATTGACGAGGGCCCAGTTGATGTCTTCTGGCTTGGGTATGTGTGAGGAAAACGTGGCCTCAGCACCAGCTGGGAGTCTGTTTTCTTCCTCATATAGTCATAAGTGTGGGAAAACGTAGAGAGCCACATGGGGCCTTTTTCTGTTATGTATTTTGACTTTACCCAAGTTAAAACTTAGTGTTTGTGCTGCCATTATCTCTTTTGT
>NW_028073886.1:0-1520 GCF_014824575.4 Sturnira hondurensis | reverse complement strand
CAATGTGTGGTTGCCTCGTGCGCGCCCCCTACTGGGGACCTGGCCCGCAACGCAGGCGTGAGCCCTGACTGGGAATAGAACGGGTGACCCTTTGGTTCGCAAGCCGGTCAGTGTTCAATCCGCTGAGCCACACCAACCAGGGCAGCATCGCTCTCTTGATTTGCATTTTATTTCTTTTTTTAAAGTAATACATTTTATTTTTTTAGAGCAGTTTTAGGGGCCCAGCAAGATTGAGTGGCAGGCAGAGAGATTTCTTACCCCCACCCTGACACGCACAGCCCTCCTCAGTATCAACACCCCCCCACCAGACGCTGCGTTTGTTACGATCGATGGGCCCCCACGGGCACGTCGCTGTGCCCCGAAGTCCGTAGTGGACCTTGGGTTCACCCTCGGTGTGGGGACATTCAGTGGGGTGGGACCAGTGCGTGACGACATGTATCTATCTTTACAGCATCACGCAGTGTTTTCACCGCCCTAGAGGTTCTCTGTGCTCCACCTGCTCGTCCCTGCCCCGCCCCAACCCCTGGCAACCGCCACCGCGGCAGCTGGGCCCCTCCTTCATTAGCTCACGGTTTCTGTGAGTCAGGAGCCCAGGAAGGCCCGACCGGGGTCTCCCCTTGGGAGAAACTGCGAGGCTCCCATTTCCTTGCTGGCTGTGAGACCCGATATGCTCAGCATTCGGAGGTCGCCTGCATTTCTTGCCCCGCCCCCAGGGGGCCCCCCTCTGCCCCTGCCCGACTCCAAAGCCAGCGAAGGAGACTCTCCCTCCTCTTGGCTCCTCTACACACCTCCGGGGTCTCTCCAGGAGTCTCTGTTGAAGGAGTCGCCTGATTAGGCCAGGCCCACCTACAGTGCCCCTCTGTTTCCGAGAGGCAACTGACTGGGAACTTCCATTCCATCTGCAACACCCCCTCGGAGCAGCGCCTAGGCGACCACGGGTCGTCGGGAGAACCTGGGGATGATGTGTACTGGGGCGGGGGTGTGCACAGGGGTCCTAGGGCCGACTTCGAATTCTGCCTACCACAGCAGATGCAACGAGATACCATGCAAAGGAGGCGGGGAGTGCCTCCTGAGGGGCCTTTAAGGGGAGACCTGAAGGGAACCGTGGGGGGTCATTCCAGGCAAAGACAACTGTGTCCCTGCAAAGCCACCTGTGCTAGGGACCCGCAGTTGCAATGCAGATGGAAACCAGCTGATGCGGGTGACCGTGTCTTGCTTGGGAGAATGGGTGCAGAATGAATAGTGGCCACAGATATCATCCCGTCAAAGAGGTTGGAAGCATCCCAGCACACTCTCTCTCTCTCTCTCTTCCTCTCTGCCCCCCTCTCCCGGTGACTTTGAGTGGGTCACTTCCTTCTTTCTGGTTCCACCAACACCCCCACCCCCAATTTCTCCTTGAGACAAAAGAGCTGATTGGGAGGTGGGCACCTCTTGGGTTCAGGCCCCGAGAGGTGGGAAAGGGGGCGGGGCTTGGGCAGCAAATATTTATGGAGCTGGGATCCCAGCCAGGCGCAGTGCTC
>NW_028073885.1:0-552 GCF_014824575.4 Sturnira hondurensis | reverse complement strand
CAGAACTAACCAATAGGAGTTGGTCGGGTGGACTGTGGGACTAGAACTTGCCAGGGAGCTTCGATGCATATGTAAGGTCTGAAAGTTCGGGGGAGTGTGATGCCTGTGACAAACAGACCTCTATTCTGGCCTCAACAGCAAGCCATAGTCTGCATTTGCGTGTTGTTCCCTGTAAGTTTTTGAAGGTAAGGACTCTCACCAATTGTTTCTCCAAGTCGACTGATCAGGACAGCCCCCGACATGCCAGTGTTCAGGAAATGTGTATGTATGTCTAAACGGGAGCACTCACTCTATGCCAGGCCCAGAAGTTGAACGACTACTGGCATGTTATACAACAAAAGGCAGACTTTTTAAAAAATATACTAATTACTTTTACTATTTCAGATAGTAATTAAAATGGTAAAAGGTCGTGGGGAAACAGCTAAGCCGTGGCTTCGAAATTGCTCACTAATCACTGTGCCTGCTGCAATGTCCGTGCCTCCACCTGTGTACAACGGAATCAGTGCGAGTCCTGACATGCATCCCATTTCTCTGCCTGGATATCTCTGTCTT
>NW_028073884.1:0-623 GCF_014824575.4 Sturnira hondurensis | reverse complement strand
ACATTCGATGTTGATTTTTTCCTTTAAACTGAAGTATTTTAGCGGAACCATAATTTTTACAAAGATGAAGCCACATTCATTGATTTGTTTGATCAAGTACTCCATGACAAATAATGAAGACAATAGCAGGTGAATACTTGCATTCTTTTATTCTCTGACACGATAAAAATGAGGGAAGAAATTAATATATGTATTTGTTACTGTCCTTAAGGCAAATTTTAAAAATTCTCATTCCAGTTAGTGAGCATCCGACCCCAGCTAGTCTCCCAAGCTTGATTTTCTCCTCCTGTTACGAGCACCAAAGCCACACTGACTTCTTGCATCAGTGAGCACTTCGTGATTTTACTGAATTCCCAGCCTTTGCCCAGAATGTCCTTTTCCATCCCCATCTCCACCTAGCAATGCCTTGTCCCTTCTTTCAGACTTAGCTGAAATGTCACATCAATCAAAGGCCTACACCCCACCCCCACCCAGCTACTGCAAGCAGATTATTCAGAACATCTCTGTAGCTTAGTAGCAACATGCTTCCCTAAGCTTAATATGGAAACATATTTATCACCCAATTTCAATTATGTAGCACAAGTAATCTTTGATTTCAAATGTCCTCAACCCAAACTCTGATG
>NW_028073883.1:0-599 GCF_014824575.4 Sturnira hondurensis | reverse complement strand
TACACAGAAACAAATTCAGATGGGCAGCCAAAACAGAAAGACAAAGAAAGATACCCCAAATGAAAGAATATGAGAAATTACCAAACATAAAACTGAATAAAATGAAGTCAAGCAATCTATCAGATACAGAATTCAAAATGATTTAATGATTATAAAGATGCTCAAGAAACTGAGAATAAAGACCTTATAAAGGTCCGTTCCAAGGCACATCATAATGAAAATGGCAAAGTTTAAAGACAAAATGTTTCATGAAAAAAATTTAAAATGCTGGGTAGTAATACTTATACCAGACAAAATAGACTTTTAAACAAAGGCCATACTTTCTCTCTCTCTCTCTCTCTCTCTCTCTCTGGCACACACACACACTGCAATTCCCACTTCTGGGTATTTATCTAGAGGGTTGTGGGACAGGTCCCCAGCAGGGGGCATGGGAGAGGCAACCACACATTGATGTTTCTCTCCTCTTTCTCCCTCCCTTCCCCTCTCTAAAAATAAATAAATATATTATTTTTCTAGATATATTTTATTGATTATGCTATTACAGTTATCCCATTTCCCCCCCTTGATTCCCCTCCTCCCTGCATGTCCCCTCTCACCAT
>NW_028073882.1:0-1103 GCF_014824575.4 Sturnira hondurensis | reverse complement strand
AGTCTGCGCCCCACCAGCAGCGCACGCAGCTCCCCAGGTGTGCTCTGCAGCGGGACCCTGGGATGCTCAGTCACCTGTAAGATGGGGCGGTCTGCTTCTGCCTGGCTGAGGGGCACAGCAGGCCTGATCCCCCCCCACATCGTCCACCCAGCCCCGCGTAGCCCCTGCTGGTCTGGGACTCAGTGGCCCCCAAGTGTGCCGGCAGGACCAGCTACTGATGTGGAGTGTCCTGATCAGCCGCACAGGTCTTCCGAGACCCAAGAGTCTGACTCTGTGGTCCTCCCAAGAGTCATGCTCGAGACAGTCTGCTGAGAGAGAAGAAATGTGAATTGGAACTAATGTGGGTTTAAAAAGTGGATTTACTTACACAGCCCACATTTTCACAAGCTGAAACGACGTGGGTTACTCACCGTGAGTCCCTGCTGCCGGCCCCGTACAGGCCAGTGAGCAGGGGAGGCCGGCCGCCCAGCCCACGGGACCCGACTGCGAACGTGTGAGGAGTGTGTGCGAAGTGGGCCAGGAGTTCGCATCTCTAACTCCCGGCGCGCAGCTCCAAGCCTGGGACCACAGGGTCAGGGCCAGACGGGTCCTCTTGGCCGAGAGCTGAACCCCCGGGCAGCCCCGCTGCGGCCCGTGCGCAGAGCCGGCTGTGATGGGAGACTTTTCTTCGGGGCGGCTCCTATTTTAGGAGTGAGAGCAGTAAATCATCTACCATTCTAAGCCCCTCCCTCTGTGCGGAAGCTTGCTCTTTACAAAACCACCTGCCTTGGAGGGAGTGCAGTGGACTGTTTCGGCCGCGCAGTTGCCGGTGAGATGTTGGCCTGGTGGACGTCGTTCCTAGATCATCCTCGTGGAGGCAGGGAGGGGGTGCCGAGAGAACCAGGGAAACTTCGGGAAAACCGAGGGAAACTCAGTAACCGGTTTGGTTACTGAGCACCAGCCTGCGCCTCAGATGACACTGGGCGTGAGGCTGCGTGCCCACCGGACCTCCCCCCGCCGTGGTCTGGCTGTGTGCCTGCCTCACCCTGCGTCTGGCTCTGCCCTGCCGTGTCCGGTCCACCACCCAGAGGACAGCCCGGGCCCGGAGCCGGGAGCCCACCCAG
>NW_028073881.1:0-852 GCF_014824575.4 Sturnira hondurensis | reverse complement strand
GGAGCACCTCTCTCCAAAGAGAGAGGCTGAGTCCCTCTGGAAAATTATGGGCGTTATACCCGTTAACAGGGAATCCCACGAGGACACAGCCACTCATCTGCCCACTGCACAAACGTGTTCTATTGTCTGGTGAGGTGAAAGTGTAGAGGAAACGCCCATCATTTTCCTCGGCCCCCATTTGGCTGTGGGATGCCCTGTGCCTACTAGAGTGCTGATGTGGACCGGTGGGGCAGGACAAGGACACTGGGCAAGCCTACTGCAGCTGACAGTGGGCACTGGGAGGAAAAACCAAACAGGACGCAAAGGGTTAAGTGTTCCCGTGTTCTACAGTGAAGTGGAACAGAAATCTTTCTCTCAGATTGGTTGAAACTTGTGAGGAGCGTCATTCTCCTGTCCACTGAGCCTGACTCCTATCTGCATAAGATTTTCCCTCAGTGTGTGAAAAGGCCTGGGGCGGCTCTGAGGAAGCCATGCCCCTACTTCCGCTCAGATCCTTGGCCTTCTCTGCTCTTCCTGGCTCCCTGGGTGTGGAGGTGGCCACACCGGATCTGTCACCTCAGACCTGTCCTGCACAGTAGTGTGGGAGTGGTGAACTGGGGCCCTGTCTGGCCAGCAGTGGTAGAGGACCTCATCAACCAGCTGTCGGATGGCGTCACGCCTTGCGCTCTGAAAGGGTACATTTGGAGACTGAGGGGGCAGGCCCCAGGAAGCTTCCGCCCACTCTGTGGTGCGATGTAACGGCAGACCAAAGGAACTAGTACACACTCACTCAGAACAGAGGAAGAATGATCCTGCTCGCCCTGCTGACACGGCAGCACAATGGACCGAGGGCTACTTGGAACCACAGCAAAC
>NW_028073880.1:0-705 GCF_014824575.4 Sturnira hondurensis | reverse complement strand
TTGCAGAGACTGCAAATAAGTCAAGGTGAGGAGCGTGCACACAAATGTGTGTGTGGAGAGAACCGTCAGCTTCCAGGGGGGCCCACCCACCCACCCGTCTCCCGCGTTGAAGAGAGTCTGTGAGTATGTGTGAGGGTGGGTGGGTATGTCATTTTTGTTTTAACATTAGAACCCTCAGAGGGACCACCTAGAACCTCAATAGATGGGGGGAGGGGAGAACACCATGAGAAGCTAAGGCAAGAGTAGTCACAATTCACCAGCAGGTAGGTGAGTGCACTTGTTTGAGTCAAATGTGGTACAGAAAGTGGAGGTTGTGTAAAGAGCTAATACATGACACTGACGGTCGGTACCACCAGGAGAAGACAGGACTGGAACCCACCGCGGTGGTACTCAAAAGGTGGAGTGCCTGTTCCTCTCTCTCTTCCCTGCTCCCAACCCTGCTTCTGCTAGGCCTTAAGCATCACCCATCACAAAGACATTGGAGGGGGGAAAATGGCAGGCCAGGGAAGGCTCAGAGTCCCTCCATTCCTCCTCTGGGGACGGGGGAGACACCATCTGAACGGAAGTGTGGACTGTGGCATGGGACTGGCCACATTAATTACTGAGCAGACAGTGTTCCGAGACTAAACGAGGGTAATGGAGGATTTTCCTATCTGAGTGTAGGGAGAGGGAAAACCTAACCTGCCCCAATTCCAGCCCAAAAAG
>NW_028073879.1:0-542 GCF_014824575.4 Sturnira hondurensis | reverse complement strand
TATTTTATGTAGAACACCAATAGCTAAAGTTTTTATATCTATTAGATTTTTATTTATTTATTTATTTAGAGTGGGGAAGGGAGGGAGAAAGAGGGAGAGAGAGAGAGAAACATCAGTGTGTGCTTGCCTCTCACTTGGCCCCCACCAGCAACCTGGCCTACAACTCAGGCATGTACTCTGACTGGGAATTGAACCTGTGACCCTTTGGTTTGCAGTCCGCACTCAATCAACTGAGCTATGCCAGCCGGGGCCTATATCTATTAGATTTTTATAATAAGTAAATTAATACTTTTCTAAACAAAAACAATGAAGATATTTCCATTTTGAAAAAGACAACAGTTTGGTGTTACATTGGATTGCATTGGATAAAGGATTGCATTTTTAAGAGCTAAAATATATATCAGAAGGGCCAAGAGTTGTCTGATACAAAATTAGAAAAGAAAAAAGCCTCTTTCTGGTTTGTATGTGCATGCATGTGTATAAAATATTTCTCATAAGCAATAATAATAACAACAACAATAGTGAACATTTATTAAGCACTT
>NW_028073878.1:0-579 GCF_014824575.4 Sturnira hondurensis | reverse complement strand
CTGTTCACTGCAGCATTACTCAAGGTGGCCAAGACATGGACAAAACCATAGCGTCCTTCGATAAATGACTGGATAAGAAAAGATGAAATACTGCCAATTGACACAACATGAATGGATCTTGAGAATATCAGCTCAGCAAAATAAGTCAGACAGAAAAAGACAAGAACCATATAATCTCATTCATATGCGGGATATAAAACTAAAAGCAACAAACAAATAAAACAAACAAAAACTCACAGACAACAGCATGGTGGTGATCAGAGGAAAGAGGGACAAGGGCAGTGCAGGGAAAGGGTTCCAATACACGGTGTGGGAAGTTTCTTTGACTTTGTGGGGTGGACACACAATGCAATAGACAGGTGATGTATTGCACAATTGTCCACTTCAAACGTGGACAATTAACTAATGTCACTCCAATAAATTTATCATATATAAATACATTATAATGGCTCTTATTTGAAATGCTGTTTCTTTAGCCAGAAGCTCTAATTATCCATTAACAACCTCTTAGTGTCTTCATTTATTTCTGAAATCCAATTGTTTTTCAGTTCGGTTTAAATTTCATAATTTCAAAATGTT